>NC_079172.1:48333764-48388764 GCF_947568905.1 Ostrea edulis
GTATACGGCGCGGATCTAAGAAGTCTGATTTTAATTAGATTGGGCGCTTATGGCCATTGAGCAGGGAGGGATCTTTATCGTGTCACACCTGCTGCGACACGGGACCTCGGTTTTTGCGGTCTCATCCGAAGGACCGCCCCATTTAGTCGCCTCTTACGACAAGCAAGGGGGTACTGATGACCTATTCTAACCCGGATCCCCACGGGATGACAGGAGAAATTAAAGGACTTGAACATTTTGTGCTATATACGCACATCGTTCACATTAATAAGGAAATTACTATTATTTCAATAGTTAAACGTACCGAAGGTAAATACATTGGAAATATAATTTGTATTGTATTATAACGTGATCGTCAGGGTAAATAAAACTCGGACTCTGGTAGCGAGGAAGCATATGATTCTGGTATTGAACCTAGTTATAAAAGTCTGGAAGCGAGTGAATTTTAAGTGAATGAGACAAGGCGGTATAAGTTTTGATGAAATATTATTACGATTTCAGTAGCATAGAAATGATATTTGCAATGAAAACAATGTGCTATGTTAAGACAACATGGGGGATTACGTAGCCCAAAACGGAAATTGGTCAGAACGAAAGTGAAAATGAAACTTAAGACAATTTATAAAGAAGTCGCGATGGATTGGCACATCTCCCTGGCATTGGGAGTAACTTATATGGGGGATAGCTTACTGACAGCTAAAACACGTCCGTCTCGGATCTGTCGAGGATGAGACCTGTCTCTTAAACGATGGGAGTTGGAGCGACTTCCTTAACGACATTAGTGGTTGCACGTGTGACAACAGCAAGGAAGCATCTTCGTCGAAATAATGGCGGTCTTCGTAGATGGTCACGACCATGTAAACATTGGAATACGGTAAAGGCTAAAGAATTCCATTTCAGCTTATTACAATATAGTAAATAGGTACATAAATATATACACAAACCAACAGAGTAATTCCTGAAATGTAAAGCAGGACAATATAAATTGTTGAACCTCTAGAGGACGTCTTCCCTTCTATATGGCTCACATTAAATATATCTACAAAGTGAATGGCCACATATCTGTATATACAAATGAAAGGTGAAAATAACGAACAGTGATCAATCTCATAATTCCTATAAGCAATACAAAATAGATAGCTGGGTAAACACAGACTCCTTGACACACTAGAGGTGGGATCAGGTGTCTAGGAGGAGTAAGAACTCCTGTCGACCGGTCACACCCGCCGTGGGCCCCACATCTCGACCAGGCAAACGGAGTCATCCGTAGTCAAAATCAGTGTGCCACGAACGGTCTCACAATCGGTATGAAACACGTCAGACAGCATTTGACCCAATGATAGGTTGTACAGTGTATTGACAAACTAAATCGTTATAACGACCATAGAATTTGCGAAATGCTCACTTCAATCGATACTGTTGAAACCCTTGTACCATCAACTTGTTTGTGAGTAGCCTGCCTTGATTTAAAAAGTGACCATACGTAGAACAAGCTCTTGCGTGTCGAATCAGTTGAGAGATATAAACACCATATGCAGGGGACAATGGAATATTGCTACATAAATATGGGAAGTTGACGATTAGGAGCTGAAATCATCCAGTTTGTCATACAGTTGAGTTGTCAGTTTGCCGTTAATATCTACTTTCAATAAAATATATAAATATGAAGCAGAAGTGGACGACTCTGCACGATATCTTTTATTTCGAGCTATCAGGGATACATCAAATCGACATATGGATGAGAGTTACTATTGTTAATAGAAAAAACGTCATCGATATATCTAAATTTCGAATTGAAGGCCACAGCGAGATATTTGTTCTTCTCACGTAGAAGTTCTTGAATAAATTTTGCTTCATATGAACATAGAAAGAGGTCAACTAACAAAGGAGCACCATTCGTGCCCATGGGAATTCCAACAGACTGTTGGAAGACCTGATCACCAAATACCACGATGATATTGTCAATGAGGAACATGTAATTATCTATAGTGGTTGAAGTATTAAATACCACACAACTACAGTCATGATATATCATAAATATATAAAGTCCAACCCCCACCCACACAATTTGCCTTTACTTACCCAAATTCGTTACAGTATGATAAAGTATTTACCAATGATTTTAAGCGCTTATTGCCACCGCGACATAAACCGAAAACCTTTTTCTTCGCCATCTAGTACCAGACATATTATTAGTCAATGACCTTGGGATTATGGGGGGGGGGGGGGGGGAGTGGGACACAAGAAGCAGGTCATTCTTTAAAATTCCCATTGGAACCTATGTCTGTAATAATTAAAGTGAGTATTAGGAAATTCATTAGTGCAAACCTATAGAAATCAATAAGAATCTGTACATGAAACCGTTTTGGGCTAGGGTGCCTTTGTATCGTACCCTTCGCATTGCGGTTAGAGGTCAAGAAAATCAATACTTTTGCATGGTGCAATCTATAATTAGAATCCACGTTATTCAGCTATACACGAGTGATATCAGAATTTTCCATCTTTGTTTTTAAAGCGCTAAGTATACGTGACCGCTTTTTTGTCGCTATATTTGTACTTCGTTTTACACGTTTCCTGATAACCGCCACCTATCGGCTGACATCGAAAGAAGCGTCGTTTGTTAAGATTTACAAATTTATCAGTACATGTCCTATGTACGTTAATTTGTTGTCATATTGAGGTCGGTTATTGTGATGACCCCAGTTTATTGCTGACCGCGGAGACGATTACAAAAATTGTTGTTTAATCCGAGGCCAAATAACAAATTTTTACATTTTTAAAATTATTTCACAATTATGCATTGGGTAGGTAATTAGAGTTATTAACATGTTCGTCATAGTTTGCATTTGTTTGAGAATAATGCAAAGAGAGGAAAGTATCAACTTGTGTTCATTTGCCATAAGGAATTAATCAACTGTTGACATGATTGAGAAATAATCCAAGATATCGAAAAATTGAAGAAAAAAATATTGCATATAGTGCTTGACTGAAATGTTTGAAGTGTTTATCAAATTGTAGCATCTTTATGACAAATTATGTGTATTTAGAAAATGTTGTAATCTGTTGAAATAACAGAAAGGTAAGTTTGAGATTTAACGAGGAATCTGAATGTTAAACACAGTATGTTGAGGAGAGTTTAAAAATATTTCAAAAAATTTCTTGAAATATCATCAGTACGTGTTGAAGTAAAGGTAAGACATATGGTGCTTATATCTCTCAACTGATTCGATAAGCAAGAGCTTGTTCTGTGTATAGTCAGTTTTTAAATCGAGGCAAGCTACTGACAAACAAGTTGATGGTACAGGGGTTTCAACAGTCTCGATTGAAGTCAGCATTTCACAAATTCTATGGTTGTTATAACGATCTAGTTCGTCAATTCAACCTATCATTGGGTCAGATGCTGTCTGACGTGTTTCATACCGATTGTCAGGTCGGCACACTGATTTTGACTACGGATAACGGATAACTCCGTTTACCTGATCAGGATATAGGGCTCACTGCAGGTGTGACCGGTCGACAGGGGATGCTTACTCCTCCTAGGCACCTGATCCTACCTCTGGTGTGTCCAGGGATCCGTGTTTGCCCAACTACCTATTTTGTATTGCTTATAGGAATTTTGAGATTGATCACTGTTCGTTATCTTCATCTTTCATGTAGAAACTTGAAACATCCTTTGAGAAAAATATTTGAATTTTATGAGAATATGTGATAAATCTAAGATATATAGAAAATGTGACAAATTAAAACATGTACAAGATATTCTTTTTTGATATGACTGAAATCATTACATGAGAAAACATTACAGCTTTAAAAAAAGAAAAGGAAATGTGATAAACTGTAATACACGCATGTTGATGAGTACTCATTTTCTTTTTTGAAATTGCATCTCAAACTCACTGCAGTGCATGTAAGTAAATCCGTGTACATGTACATATATATTAGTCTTTTTTATTATGTCAGTTTGATTGATTGATTGATTGAATATTGTTTAACGTTCCTCTCAAGAATATTTCACTCATATGGAAACGTTTGAATTATATATATATATATATATATATATATAGCACTAAATAATCACAACTAGGTACTAAAAATTTTCACCCCAGCCCGGGGTCGAACCAGGGACCTACGGCACCCACCGCCCAGCAAGACTCTCAAACCAGTGTGTAAGTCCACTCGGCCACAACGACTTCCCTAAAAAAAGGAAGTTCTGTAATGTTCCTAAAGCGCTACTTATACCCGTACACACTGATGCAATCTCACACAGTCGCTGTGTTATTCAGTGTTTAAGATATTTTTATAAGGAGGGTGGATCTTTCGATGCAATTGTATAGAATATTTAATAGAAAGCACAAGCAAACAATTATAACACCCAACCTTACATTAATCCCTAGGATCTAAACGATACATGTGATAATCATTCAATTAATATATAGTCTTTATATATATATATATATATATATATATATATATATATATATTATCATTCATGTTTTTTATCAAACTTGTAGAAGATTGAAGTATGATGTATGTAAATAATAGCTGTATTTTTGCGTACCATATGAATGTAAGTAGAAGGTTTTTTTTTTTTAATGTTACAGCATGTAATGTTTGGATGTTGTTGGGATATCTCCTTGTACTTGTAACATGAACTGTACAACCTTCATGTTCACACTCTTGTTGAAAATCAGCATTCACTTTTTGCACATGCATAATGACCATCTCTCTTTTTTCCTTTAATTTATTGAATAACTTCCTAGTTTGTTCCGATTGAAATAAACATTATTGATTACAAAAATTAACTCTACTTTCATGTTTTAATTGCTACCGATAATTATGCGCTGAACTCTATAGTACAAGCCATAAAGATGCATACTTATGTACATGTACATATAAATGATTTCTGCAAAAGGGTGTAAAGTGTTTTAGAGTCCTTGTTTTGACATGGCACTTCCTACTTGGTATACGTGTATGTGTATTTTTCCTTTTTTGTTCAGTTATTTGTTTACTTGGTTTCCTTCCTTGCTTGATAAATATCAAACTATAAATTAATTTCATTTGATATGTATTCTAAAATTGTTTCATGCACTATGGAACTAGAACACAGTAGTTATTTATTTATTAGATATGTAGTTGTTGTGAATGCTAGGCTTGGAAGTTTCCATTCATTTCTATTGGATTTTAACAATTGAGCACTTTTAACTTTTGATAACTACAATTAAAATTCAGTTACAAATTTAATTTTCAAACTAACAAAACTTCATCAAATTTCTAACATCTTCTCTACAACCTCACATCTGTTAGAAAAATCAGTTGTACAGTCATGTAGAGCAGGAAGGCCGTGTACTAGATTTGTAAATTTCATGATTTTTCGGAATAGAGGTTCTGACTGCAAGGTGGGGGCCAAACTTTGTATATAGTCTAGAGATTATGTGTAAAACATTGCAATATCATCTTTAATGCTATTGACACCAACATTCACACAAATTGATATTTAAAAGGAACAACTAGCCCTTTACCAAATTGTAAATTTCATGATCCCAGGGGTAGGGTTTTAGTTCCCGGGTGGGGTCAAAATTATTATAATGACTATGGTGTTTACCAACGTCATATACAGTTTATATTTCAACATAGTTGACAGTTTCAGGACATTGTTTACCATCCATATCTGTTATTTCTTTACAGAAAATGTTTTGGTAAACATCCTTTTCTGCTTTTCCTATATATGCATGTAGTTTTTATGCCATAAAAACAAACTTAAGAAATCTCAAATGGCTCCAAACCCTTTGTAAATTTTTACAATAAAATACCGGGGTTTGTGCAAATCAAAGACGTCTATCAAATGATAAAGACAATAATTACAATGATAATTTTAGCTCCCACCCTGAAACCAAAAACTTTACTCCATGGGATCTTGAAATTTAAAACTTTGGTAAAGGACTACCAACTCCTTCTAAATATCTATTTGGTTTCATTTCAGTATCAACAGCATTAAAGATTGATTGATTGATGTTTTCCGCCACACTCAATAATTTTTCAGTTATCTGGTGGCGCCCAGTTTTTATTGGTGGAAGAGAGAACCCAGATATAATGAAATTGGGAAGAGACCACCGACCTTCCAAAAGTAAACTGGGAAACTTTCTCACGAGCGGGATTCGAACCCGCACCGGCCAGAGGTGAGAGACCGTGTGATTTTGAGCGCGATGCTATAGCCACTCGGCCATGTTTACACAAAGTTTACTCAGGCGACCTAAAATCATATGAAGTAATCGAAGATGGTAAAATCATAACTTTCACGAGCCATAAATAAAATTTTGGTGCAATGAGCCACCTTAAACGTATATACATCCATTAGAGGAGAGTTTATGTACATCATTCTACCCATGTCTTTTATCATATAAGATATCCTTTGAGCTGCAGCTAACACGAAAGTGTTCTATTCGTCCTCCAGAAATAGTCCCCGGATCCAAGGATTTGTATACTAAACAATTACATTATTGAGTTGATTTCGAAATGATTTTCCATCGAAAAGACCGGAAATGACAATATTTTCCATCATCGTCAAGAGCATCATGAATTTGAAATAGAAATCATGGACAATCAAACTATGAAATGCTTTCTTTGTTGTTTTATCTAGTGATGAAGGTAGCTAGCATTGTAGAAAACAAAATGTAAATATCTAAACAATATAAAATGTATAAATATTAAGTAGATTTAAGTACTAAATTATCATATGGTTGAAGCACCATTTGACATTGATCACGCTCCATATTTGATAATAATTATGCAGACAGATTGTACTAAAATCCGGATTGAACTAGTCTGCAACAAACATGTATTCATTGTTTTAGATGAAAGCAATGTCAATTTCAAAAGAAATACAAGAGAAAGATTCAATGGATATTATAAATATTTTAGGATAAAATGCTTCGTGATGTAGAGAGAGAGAAAGAAAGGGTAGAGCTTACAGGGGAGTTATGGTCAAATGAGAGATAAGTTTCCATGTAAATTTCGGGTAGGTGAGACTGATACGCTGCAACAGACGAGGAACAGGCTCTTGGTGACTTTCAAAATATGTTATCTAAGACGTTCAAAATGTAATATCATAATACAAATCTTGATTTATATGTATGACGTGTAAAACGTTGCAATGTTATACAATTTTGATCTTGATAATCTTGTTTTTTATATGCGAAAACTTTATTTATATTTGATAATATTGTTATTTATATGCGAAAATCTTGATTTCTATTTTAAAATCTTGTTTTTTATATGTGAAAATATTGATTTATATTCGATCTTGATGTATGTTCCATATTCAATAAATCTTGATGTATATGTATATTTATATATATATATATATATATATATATATATATATATATATATATATATTACAGATATCGTAAAGATTGAATATTTATTATTATTATTATAGTAAATCTATATAGCGCCTTATCTAATTAAGACAATTACCCTAACGCGCTTTACATGTAAAACAATAAAAACAAACTAAAACAAAGAACAATGAATACATAGAAAAGGGCATAAAATAATACTAAAACTGGGGTTAACATAGTAACTATATGGAAAGGCAAAACTACATTATTTTTTGTAAAAAATAACTAACAATAAATAGCGAATTATAGATTAAATGTAAGTTTAAAAAGATATCTTTTAAGTTTGTTTTTAAAAACAGCTAATGAACTTTCGACACGAAGGTCCAGCGAGAGGCAGTTCCATTAGCATTGAATTCTTTAAAAACAGGGCACCGCTAAACCGGCATATGATACGTCCGCATACATTCTTGACCCTGGAATTTGAACAAGTAAGAAAGGATTATCCACAAAAGGATTTCGTCGGAGTTGCAATAACAATGTATTTTGCATTAAATAAATCTATGTCGAAGGGTGTAACTCCATCAAAAATAGTGGGGCAGCATTCCCCTTGTAATATGCACATGTACACATTGTAATCTTCCTTTGTACTAAGTTTCATTGAAATCCCCCAAAGGATTTAAGAGGAGTTGCGAAGACAAGGTATTTGCATAAAATAAATATAAGTCCAAGAGTCCTAACTCCTTCAAAAATAGTGGTGCAGCATTCCCCTTATAATATGCACATTTCCGCATTGGGATCTTTCATGTACCAAGTTTCATCAAAATCCCCCAAAGGGTTTTGGAGGAGTTGCGAAGACAAAATATTTTGAATTTTGAAAATCTGTAACTCCTTTAAAAACATTGGACAGCATTCTCCTCGCGGTATGCACAGCTCCACATTGTAATCTTTCCTTTTACCATGTTTCATCAAAATCCCCCAAATGGTTTAGGAGGAGTTGCGAAGACAAAGTTAAAGGGACATACGGACAGACAAACAGACGGACGACAGCAGTACTGCATAATACGCCCGCATTTTTATGCGGGCGTATAAAAACGTTTTCTTGTTTAGTTATGTTACATGTATAAAGTCTGAGTACCGTTTATTTTCTAAGTCATATTATGCTTCGAAACTATTACGTTATCGCACAGTAAAAAGTCAAGCTGAAGTTGTTCGTAAAAGTTTGGCATTGACCCAGAGAAAGTATTTGTCTTCGTGCGGTGCTCTGCAACACTTGATATATGGACTCTGTGGTCCACGCAGAAAGTATATAAGCGACGTTAAACCGGATGCTATGGGGAAATGTCAGTTTGCGCATGCACAAATGTCGTCAGAATATCACTCGGCCTGTTCCGTTTCTTCTCGTTGCCGATCGTTGTTCCTACTGCTCCGGAGCTTGATGACGCGACCTTTACTCATATATTGGAGCCTAGGGTAGCAAGTCACACTACACATGGTATGTGTGTGAGTTTGCGCATGCCCAAGTACATGCTCATCGGAATCAGCAATATTTCATGAACGAACAGTATTGTTAAGCGAATTTGAAAAATAAAAATGTTTGGTTTTTTAAAAATAAAATCGATAAATGTTTTGGAGTTTAATTCATTCATTTACACATTTAAATCAACAAAGGGGGTAATATAATGTTGTTCATATCTTAAAATGGGCATCATTTGTGAAGTTGCACTGAATTTTTGAAATGAAAAACGATAATCAAGCTTGTGAACATTTAATATTTTGTTGGCAAATTTACATCATTGAATTAAGGTATTTTGTTACCAGATTATGTCCCTTGTTGAATTTGAACGTTAAGGTCCAGTTGAAATACAAGGATAACTCTTAATTCTGAGGTTAAAGCTACAAACATTACACATCTCTATCTATACAACTCTAGCAATTAGACTTTTAATGAAATATATGCATGTTTCAAGATTTTCAAAAAATCTTTTTTAAAAACATTTTTTATTTCAACCTAGAACATTCCACTTAATTTCTGTTATAAACACACGCCTAAGGTCCATGTATTGTAGTCCATTTTTAAAGGACAACAACTTGTGTTATCTGTTTAAAACCATGGATATGTAAATCAGTTTGCTAATCGCCCAGAACAGAACACGTTTTGTGCTATGATTAATTAATGATCGACTCGACCTGCAGCACAAATCATCACAAACATATTGTGTTCACGAATTCGTGCATTTGTTCTGGGCAAATATTATATAAGCAATAGACAAGTATGAAGACCAGTTAAATTCGTAAGTTTGACAAAACTCAGGGGAAATCCTGAAAGTGGCAAAGCTTGGATCTGTAAAACGACCAGAAAAACGATGCACTTTCATTTGGTGGGTATGAGCAGGAATAAAATTTGAATTAGATTTTCATGTCTAATGTTTGTTTCAGCAGTATTTCATACTTCTGTGTACATGTACATTGGTTTTGAATGTTTATAACCGTTGGGTGATTGTGTTTGTAGTATTTCATCTTTCTGTGTGCATTGTTTGTGGGCGTTAATGGCTGGTGGATGTGGGGAAAGAAAGGAAAGGACAAGAGATGTCCTAAAAGAAGTAAGTGGTCTGTCCAGCGATTGTGTAGCCATAATTCAAATACTAGCATTGAACTAAGGAAGGAAACTGTTTTATCATCTGATACAATGATAGCTTTAAAAAAAATAACATACATGTTTTGTTTTTTATTTTTAGAAATCGACAAAATGATAGAATGTCCTTTGAAATGGTACACTGTATATCATGCATATACTTATTGTTTAGGTATACTGTAAAATAACTTTATTCATGGCGACTTTATTTTGCGATTTATGAAGGATAACCTTGTTCACAGAACTAATTTTTGCGACCAAGAGTTTAACAATACAAGAGAAATTAAAGGAGGGTTCTCAGCGAGAAATATTCGCGACGACGAGGTTCTCGCGAAATATTCTCGTACACAAATAAAAATGGTTTACACTACTGACTGACATACAATATGAGAAGTTGACATCAACGAATGTGATAATCTTTATGTTGTTATTTTACCAAAAAATAAATCAAACACTGAATTCGTAGAGCAAACAGAAAGTGATATAAAGTGATATAAATTGTCATCACATTGTCCCCGTCAGAAAAGTAGCTTAGGATAATGGGTTACCGACCGATAACTTTTGCACAATCTTGAGGCCCGGGTTGTGGTTTAGCATCCTCTCAAGTACTGTCAACTGCTTTACGCATTATTGAAAATATGATAAGAGAAAAAAGGTATGGAAAGGAAATGTCATACATGTATATTGGTTTTTTTTATATTTACAGATGGTGCACAGCCATATTATTTTGGATCTACAAACCTCAAATGTATGATAAAGGAAGGTAAAAAGGGCAAACGCAGTGCACCTGCTAGAGGAATTTGGGACTTAAAACACCGTTTCATTGAATATAGAGGACACTACTTCGATTTCTTGGGTAATTTAACTGCTACAGGTTTTATTTCAAAGTTTCAATAGAGTAGTTATCGCAAAATTTTATAAAGAACACTACTGTATACAGGGTTATTTTCGTCCCGTTTTATGTTCGTCTTTCTTTCTACACTTGCTGACGGTTACATGTAAGTCTCGTTTTAAATTCGCCTAGACAAAGTTGCGTCAAAAGAGAGATAAGAAAGAAAACAGTTTCCCCCAGTCTTAAATTCACCTACTGACAACGAGGGCGAAAATAAAACGGGGGCGATTACGTCCCTGTGTACAGTATTTTAACCACAAATTAGCACTAGGCTGGTTGACAATTTGGTACTAGTAATTAAGGTTGCATAGTACCCCACAGGTACATTGTATAGATACAGCTTTGGTTGCTACACGTATCACCAGTACGTGATATCACATACATGTATACGAAAAAGTCATATAACCCATTCAATAGGTGATATTACTAATGGTAAATTGACTATATATTACCTAATCATTTTACATGTTTTTGCCTTTGATATCTTTACATTTTGAAATAGTAGCCATTTCCTCATGAATTCGCTATGTACAATTGTGAACAATGCATGTATAAATCTTGATCAATTAAGCACGTCTGTTTTAATGGTTGTGGATTCCGACAGAAATGAAATTAGAATGTAGATATAAAAAATAAATTCGACTTTTGAAAACACGTTAGGATATGAACTGCAACACTTCACGCCGGCGTACTTTTTATGAATCACTTAAGCATATCATGAAGTATGTCGGCAAGATGCTTTGCATTTCATACCCTCATGTATTTTCAAGAAATGAAATTTACTTTTTAATTTATTATATCGCTTATTTGAATAATCTTTATCACCTATCCAGTTTCTGAATTAATGATACCAACAACTGAAACAGGTTTTGTATGTTTCTTTGTTTGCTTTTCTTTAATGTTTAGTTCCTTTGATAATTCAATTCAATCACACTGAGACGTCATCATCTGTAGGTAAAGCGCCACAAATTCAATTGTATCATGACACTCAAGACTTGTATTGTGAGGATTCTCTATCGTACTTCTGCATATCGCGATATGAATCTAAATTCTAAAAGTTTTATCCGAAAGAACTGCGACCCTCCTTGCCGAGCGTTTGGCGAAATAACAGCACTCTCTAATGTTTGACGAAGTGTGAGCAGTAGGGAATGCTCTAGTCACCGACTCGAATAGGTGAATTCATTTACTCGAACAGGTGAATTCATCTAATGGTAATAAATACCAATAACAGCGCCTCATTTATAATCTTCTTTTGTCTTGTAATTAGATAATTCCAAAGTATACATCTCTAAGCGCCGTCTACAATGGCGTAAGTGCAGTGGGGGTAAGGAAGGGTCTCCAGCAGGCCACAGTGAACTCAGCCTGAACTGTATCATAGGTTGTGCCAAAAACTACAAATGTAGATACGGAAAGTATCGTTTCTTGAAGAACAATTGCAACAAGTTCGCCAATCGGCTGTCGAAGGTACTTTGCAGAAGGGGTAAGAAGTGTCCTAGCTGGTGTGAGGGGAGCTGTAATAATGTCGTTTATAATTATGTACGTCAATGAGGGAATCTTATATTTGTATGATATAAAGCTCTCAACTATGTACTGTGTTGTTTCGTTTATATGATTGATTGGGTTCTTTTTTACGTTCCGTCGTGAATTGTTTACTCATATCGAGACATCACCAGCTGTAGGTGAAGTACCTCAAATTTAGACGTATGCGTAACGCTCAGATCCGTAGCAGTGAAGGTTCTTTAACGTGCCCTCGAGCTCGTCTGCTGTGAAATGGGGCCTCCATTTTAAAAATAATATCCGAAAGACCCGTGATTTTCACTTCTAAATGCCAAGCGTTTGGCGAAGGAGCAATCACTAACTATGTTTACGCCATGACACGAACAGGCCTCGAACTCACGACCTCCCGATTACAAAGCGAACGCTCTACCACAGAGCTTTTTGTTTTATATGAATATTACATTTCTAATGTTTTTACATTTCATATCTCTATAAATTGTAAAGATGGTCATTTCCACACGAATGCGTTGCAGCTGTAGACAATGCACGTATGAATACAGATTAATATAGTACGTCTATTTAGATGGCTGGAAATTCCGACGGAAATGAAAGAAGAATGTCAAGATAAGAAATTAACTTCATTGTTGAAAATACATGAGGGTATGAACTGCAGGGCGTATGCCGGCATACTTTTCATGAAACGCTACGCTAACGCACTTCACGAAGCATGCCAGGGTAAAGAGTCCCAGTTCATACCCAGATATACTTTCTAAAATAAGATGTATTTCTTAATTAAAACCAGTTATATCTTACATATTTCGCAATTATTACAATTTACATCCTATATTACTTTTCGATTTAGTGTCATAGGTAATTCGTCATTTTTTACGTAATGTTTTTATTAGATTGTTTGCATGTTCTAAATTGAATAAAGTGTATTTTCTAAGGTTGAAGGTACATGTCAACTGTATAAGAATTATGCTTGGAAAATGCCTTAAATTTTAAAGGCATTCAGATGTGTTTTCAAATATTCAAACGTATTTACATTCCATCATCATTGCGTCAGTAAAGCCTAGATATATGACTGTCTTATGACATCACAATGCCAACTTCAGCAATCACGTCAAACTTCCACCAGAGTTCGTTTGCTCACAAACCAAACTCTTCCATTATGGGATAGCGATTTCTTAGGCCGCGTATACTGTGACGTCACTGTAGAATGACGAAAAAACATAACGTCAAACGTAACCAACTTTCAAAACAAGAACGTAAACATCAAATTCATTACTTTACACAATAATTTGAACAGAGTATCGCTACTTTTTAATGATCTTTTGAATAAAATCATCACGCGTGGGAACAAATTCTATTGACAGTTAATGGATTTTCAAACTTAAGATTTAGATCGGTTTTCTGTTATATTTCTTCTTTGGCCTTCAAGACACAAATTCATCCCCAACAATATGGGAAATAAACAGAATAATTCACAGTATATAACATTATTACCTTTGTGACATTTTGTGCCGTTCGTCACCTCGTTTCAGTATTTTGATTTCCAATTCCTCTTAATGCATTTAAGAGATGAACAATTTTCGGTTTGCAAGAGTGCAATAATTTACAGGGGTGATACAGTACATTTAACTCTTGAAATATTTTGAGCAATATTTGTTTTGACTACGTTTGGTTATTTTTTAAATGAACAAATGACGTGGAATTTCAAAAATTCTACCAAAAGAGCCCTGATGAGCACGGTCAAATTCAACTGCAACAGCAATCTTTTATCAGAATCTTTATTCGAAAAATTAAGATGGCGATAACTCAAGCTGTTGTTTTCGTTTTGCTACGACAATAGAACTCTGTTTTAGAGCGCATGGATAAAAGTAAACAAATCAGAAATTGGTAATTTTCGACCCCATTTTGAAATTTTACAGGTTCAAATTTTATATCAGATCTCTGTATAATGAAGTTGGCTTTCATTATCTGATTAAAGATTAGTTAAAAAATTCGTGCTGTTCAAGAAAATTGGTAAAATCAAAATCGTAGTACATTGGCAGGCAGCCATCTTGAATTGGATGCTGACTGAAGGAGCTTGACGACGAGAAAATCGCACATGGTAAAAGGTATTGTTTAGAATATACATGTATGGAACTACAGTTGCATTGGACAATTATCTTCAGGGTCAGTATATCGCTGCTCACATATAACAGAGTTTTTTCCTGTACTGTTTTTGAAACGTCATTTGACCGTTTACACTTTCAAACATTATTTCCCATAACCTTTGTTTATGACTACCACATGTAGTAATTACATTAGTCTGCGAACTTCCCATGGACCTAATTATAATGTATTTTTCCAGACTCAGCATAACTCAACAAACTTTGGTCAAGATGAAGCATGCTATCTTATAATTCAATCATGGGTTTGAAAGTATGCATAGATGTTAACGCTGTGTTGTGAGTGAAAGCAAGGAAAGACAACTCTTAGAGAGGGTATTTTGATTTGTTAAAGACTGGTGTTGATTGTAATATAAAGACCGGTACTGAATAGCATATCAAATTGTTACTGGTATTATATAAACTTTAAGACTGATGCTGGGAAGGCATATAAAAACTGTTACTGGGGTTATATAAAGATTGATGCTGGGAGGTCATATACTGTTACTGGAGATAAAACTGTTACTGGAGTTATATAAAACTGTTACTGGAGTTATATAAAACTGTTACTGGAGTTATATAAAACTGTTACTGGGGTTATATAAAGACTGTTACTGGAGTCATATAAAACTGTTACTGGAGTTATATAAAGACTGTTACTGGGGTTATATAAAGACTGTTACTGGGGTTATATAAAACTGTTACTGGGGTCATATAAAACTGTTACTGGAGATAAAACTGTTACTGGAGTTATATAAAGACTGTTACTTGAGTTATATAAAACTGTTACTGGGGTCATATAAAACTGTTACTGGAGTTATATAAAACTGTTACTATTCAGCAAAATGGTTCCATCTTTGCCGATTTAAAAAATAATAAATAGTATACAACTTTTTGTTAACCTGGTCCCTTAAAATTGTCGTAGCAATAAGATTTACTTCCCAATGCTTCGTCTCTCGTGTGGTTTTCAACAAGCTGGCTTTTGTACATGAATTAAAAATTTTTATTACCTGAACATTGCAATTGGTTAAATTCTTAATTCTAATTAAAACGTAATATTAAAAATGTAAAAAGCAAAGTTCGAGAATTCAAATCATTTTTATTAAGTACCATAAGTTAACAAGATGTTCAATAAATACACATGACAGAAGAATGATTGTGTTGCTGACAATATAAAGCTTCTTTTTATGGTAACAGGATGTAAAAATATACAGCAAATGGTAGTAAACATATAATCATAGCATTAAAGATGATGTTGAGTTTTAGTACTGACTTTTCTCAATTTTCATCAACAGAAATTAAACCTACACGAGTATACTACATAACCATCTTGTAAGTATGTGTTCCCTTAATTGCTATAGGTAGCTGAAAATCAAGTTTTAAATATTTGTCAACTATACATATATACACTAAATTGGTGATTGCTAGAGCGTGATCACTTCATCTGGAAAGACCATGAAAATTGACAACGCCGTTAAAGTTTCTTTGATATAGAGGTAGTTTAAGAATCAATCTGATAGAAGTTGTGATCCAGAGCTACAATAATGAATATTCATGAAAATGCAAATAGTTGATGATGCACACGTACATGTATATGAATATTTAAGTTTGCATGTGCAATGCAATTCCGAACAAAATTACCCAGATTTTATATAGTCTTTGTCCATGTCAGCTTTAGTCAAGTAATCCCCAATATATCAAATTGTGGTTTGATTAATATGTTAGAAAGGCAGCTGCTGAGAGACTTAAGTTTATACGTGTGTCGACAGTACATCTGATTTTGCGGACCCTTCCTCTTGGTTTATCAGAGTAACATGGCCCATGTCCTCATTATCTGCTTCTCGTTGTTACGTCCAAAATGCAATTTGTAGAAATCCTGTTTGCGAGTTCAACAATATGAACACATCCATTGAGATTTCAATAGTCTTCAACTTTTGATGAGCAGAAGTGAGACACATAATATTAGTACATAATATTTACAGTTTGACATGTACTCCTTTAAATAATATATGACTATTGTACTCGTGGTTTTGGATCGCCAACGCATGCGCGCTCAAAATGACTGTAGATTCCTTGGTTGCACGACACTATGGCAACTGTTCTTTGGCGGTAACATACGATATAGTATCCCGTATTTTCTCGGCCCGGGAACACGTTACTGCCGTCTTGTTTATTTATACAAGCGGGGAATTTACTTTCACACGGTTCACAGTTTGGTCCGAAACATTGGTTTTCTACGTATTCACCTGAAATAGATATTGACTTTTTAAATGCAAATATTCACCATGTTACAAAATCTAACATAATGTATTGAACATTACATGTATATCATATTATTGCAATTTGATGGGGATGCTTACCAAGTGACGTGAATATATTTGACTACTTACAAGGAGACATAGGCACAGATTTGCGTTTGGCACAGTCCACCATCATGAACAATTGGCATCCGACCGCCGGTGATGCGAATAGCTTTGGGTATGAGCACTCCCTGAGGAAGGGGCGGTCTAGTCCCCGGACCACTGAAGGGTCGCTACAATTATAGTATCTCCCGCAGTTTTCCGGATCTGGGATTATCAAAGAAGGATTCTCACGGCAAAATTTCCCCAGGATCTCTGAAATCCAACGTTTATAGTTTTAAGACCATGTGTAATTTAGCTAGCTGAACCTATCTTTTTACACTAGATTTCTTCTGAAAAATCATAAGGAAATTAGCGTGTTAACCATTTAGAAATGGATGTTCACAAGTTTTAAAGGCTGATGAAGACCATATGTTCCTTTTGAATATAACATTACAAGATGCACTACAGTACAATGTAAAAAATAAATAAATAACATACGTGGATCTACTTTCTCCGAGCACTCTCGGGTGGCGAGATTATATTTAGACACTTGACACGCTTCCACCGACACGGTTCGGTTACGGTAACATTTGATATAGTATTCTGAGTCTTCTTTGTTAGGGTATGGACTGTTGTTGTCCGGGAGGTTGATACAGCTTGGGAGCCGCTCCTCGCAGGGTGTACAATCTGTGGCATTCAGCTCACAATGATTCTGTAGGTAATCACCTAATAGAAAACAATTTAAAATAGTAATTTGCTTCGAAGTCACATGACCAGATTAAAGACAAAACAAGATGCAACCCCATAGACGTAAAATATCGCTTAACATTGACGTAAAATATCGCTCAACATAGACGTAAAATATCGCTTAACATTGACGTAAAATATCGCTAAACATAGACGTAAAATATCGCTAAACATACCCAATAAAATTTCTTGATTCAAAAGACATTGTTTAGGTATTAATGTCACACTGATGTTAAACAAGAGGCCCATAGGCCACATTGCTCACCTGATTCATCTTGGTCCATATCTAATGATTTTTCCTATATATTCGTATGTAAAACTTTGATCCCTATTGTGGCCCCAACCTACCTCCAGGGACCATGATTTCTACAAACTTGAATCTGCACTAAGTCAAGAAGCGTTCCTGTAAATGTAAACTTCTCTGACCCAATGGATCTTGAGAGGAAATTTAAAAAAAAAGAAGATTTTCTCTAAATATTTGTATGTAAAACTTTGGTCCCCTATTGTGCCCCCCTCCCCCCCCCCCCAGGGGGGGGGCATGAGTTTAACAAACTTGAATCTGCATTATGGCAGGAAGCTTTCATGTAAATTTGTACTTTCCTGGCCCAGTGGCTCTTGAGAAGATTTTCAAAGGTTTTACCTATATATTCGCATGTAAATCTTTGATCCCCTATTGTGGCCCCAACCTACCCCCGGGGGTCATGGTTTTAACAAACTTGAATTTGCACTATGTCAGGAAGTTTTCATGTAAATTTCAGATCTTCTGGCCCAGTGTTTTTTGAGAAGAAGATTTTTAAATGACCCCACCCTAGTTTTGCATTTTTGTGATTATCTCCCTTTTGAAAGGGGAATGGTCCATCATTTTAACAAACTTAAAAGCCCTTCACCCAAGGATGCTCTTAGCTAAGTTTGGTTGAAATTGTCCCAGTCGTCAAAAATATAAAATAAAAAAAGTTAACAGAGAGACGTACAGACGACAGACAACAGGAGATCAGAAAAGCTCACTTGAGCTTTCAGCTCAGGTGAGCTAAAGAAATAAAAGGGCATATTTACACGCATCCAAAGAAATCGTAGAAATTTCAACTCCCCATAACTATAAAGGCACGTGTAACAGGACTACAGTTAAATTCGCTATGTTATGTCGTAAAGCTAAAACGTTTGATGCATAATAAGGATTGCATTGAATAGCCCTAAAAACCCACAAATGACCTTATTAAAATATAAAAATATTTGTTTTTTAGATGTTACAAGCTCACCGATTAGAAAGTTTGATATTTCATAAGTACTTTTAGGAGGGAGTCACATAAAAACCAGTGATTCACGTCATCATTTTTTGTGTTATCTATGTATATACATCAAAAGTTTGCTACACGTTTTATATGCTATACTTCGTGAAAATCTCACTCGAAATAATTGTAATTACAGCCGAATAAGTTTAATACTGAAGAAGTTTGATATATCTCGCGTGAAAAGCATAACTGAATCCTTAGTTGCTGTACTTACAAGGTGCTTGGGGTTCGATGCGATCTTCGCAGGCGACCTCACTGAAGTTTCTGCAGGTCATGGTGTTTTTGTCGAACAGTTGTGGATATTTGCACTCCCTCAGGTGGCTGTTTCCGATCGCCCGTCTGCAGTCATAGTATTGCGCACATTGGAATGGATGGGCTAGGATAGCCATGGGGTTATCACGGCAGTGCTGTTTTACCATATCTATAAATACGCAAAGTACGTATTCCTTTGATTACACATAAATGAAAATGCATTGTAACACGAACTAACTATAGTAAACAGAACTAAATATTTGAATTATTTTGTTGTGGACAGTTTTCAGTGGTTAAATTGCCAATGAAACATCGGTGTCATTGTTGTGTACCTTCTGTAACGCTTCCGACGCACCGTCTTTGAGCAGAATCAAATAGTCCATCAGGACATGACTCAGTAGCGATTGTTCTGCCCCGAAAGCAAATGGCGTAATCGCTCGTGGGCGTGTCTTTGCTGACAGCGTGAAGACCGTCTCCAAGATTTGAACAGTCAAAATGACGCTCTCCACATGGTTTACAGCTCGGATTAGAGGGCGGACATCGATTTTGTAAATAATCACCTGTGAAATAACGATTCAAAGTACAGTATAAAGTTTCAAACCTCATACACATCACATGCAAAAAATTCCAATATAGTTTATTATTTTTTTTATCACATCGTACATGGGGCAGTGTACTCCCGCCTCTTCCCACATTCCACCATTGTAAAGTTTAAACAGGTTGAGGTCTTGTCGTTGAAAAGATGAGGGTACGGACATTCCCGCAGAAAGGTTCGGGCTTTGATACTTTCTTCTCCGCAGTCAAAATACTGGGCACAGTTGACTGGATTTGCCTTTATATCCCCCGGGTGAGCCGTGCAATAAGCCCGTATCGCCGCTGTAAATAGACAAGAACTTGAGGTGTTAAATTACAAGATACATCAACGCAACACAGAAGGAGATTCCAGATTTTTAAACAACTACATGTTACTTATATTGCCTATGCATAAGGTTCTTCAATGTTCAGTCAGGCAAACCTGAACAGCACATCAAAATAAGATTCTACTTGAAAGGGTATGCCCTTGTGCTTGTGATGCGTTTTTTCTCTCTAGCTTCCGTAATCCATTATCATTTCAATACTTTTAAATTGTTTTTACCTGCGCCGATTTCGGTTCTACACTTCCTTTGCACGGGGTCGAAGAATCCCCGGGGGCACTGCTCCACACTAACTGTTCTTCCTTCCCAGCAGATTACGAACGAGTCTGTCAAGTCTCTCCCAGGGATTGTATTGTTACCATTTTTCCGCCCGACACATGACGGAAGTCTATCTGCGCAGGGTTCGCAATTAACATCCCCGGGCTTACACTGGTTCTGAAGGTGGTCACCTATGCGTATAAAAAAAAGGGAGTGAATAGGGGAACAATCCATAGAAGTGTCGCAATGAGAGTTAAAAACCACTTTCAAATATATGAAATAACTGCATCATAATCAAAATTACTTTGGAGAAAAGTAATGGAATGCGTTAATCTTTATGAAATCTAATATGTTGCACTCACAAGGATTAAGTGGTACCAATTTGGAACCACAATTAACAGTGTTATATCCTTCACATCTATTGGACGTCTGACTGAACAAGTCCGGGTATTTGCACTCAAACAAGTAAGGTCCGTGGTCACCACTAGGTCTGGAGCAGTCGAAGTACTTCGAGCAATCTGTGGGGTGAGCCACTCGAATACCGGGGTTGACATCACAGTACGCACGCGGATTGGCTAGAATGTTAAACGAATCATATTACTAGCTTGAAAATACGGATGTATAATTATCTAATTGCTGTGATAAAATTTTGAAATTCATTTCAAAATTAAGGATTATCTCCCTCATGCATAGCTCTTATCCTTAGACGAATCTGACTCCACTTTTTAGCACTCTGCTTTCCCCCTAAAATAGCTCTTACAAAGTTTAATGTTATTTTGGATTTCAAAAATTTGGGTTGAGCATCACTGAAGAGATATTATTTGTCGAAATGAACATCTGGTGCATCAAAATTAGTACCGTATAAGTTTTACATTATGATATTTTATCATTTATTCTTATTTTGTTAACAACTCTAATGATTTGTTCACGATAAGCTTAATACTTGGACAATAATTAAAGTACTATCGAAACAGTGGAACTGATTTTGGTATTGTTTACCTGGATCAATTTCTGATGCCAAGCGAACACAAGCTCTAACACGTGAGTCAAAAATTCCCTCTTCACAAGTCCGAACAAATATGGTCCTATCGTTAAAGCACGTGATGTATAATGGTCCGCCATCCTGTCCGGGATATGTGTTGTTTCCGTTCGGAAGACCATTGCATGACGGGATACGCTCCCTACACGGCTTACACGAGGGTTGTCCTGGCGGGCAAAATTCGTTTTGGATGTATTCACCTGTTAAAGCAAAAGTTAAGAATACCTCAGCTACTTGATATATGTCCAGTGCAGAGGTAAAAGTACTTCTTATTACATTTAACTACCAACACTACTGTAAACAGTAAAATAAAACATACATGGATCAATGGGAATTCTTCTGGAGCCACATTTCACCTGCATGAACGGTCTGCATCTCTTGGCATCGGCGTCGTACAGTTTTGGGTACTCGCACTCGTCTATATAGGAACCATATTTACTGTTGGGAAGTGAGCACTCGTAGAAGCGGGCGCAGTTTTCTGGATCCGGGAGTCTCTCGTTAGGATTGACTTGACAAAAGACTGCAGGATTTCCTGATAAAAAAAATACCCCCCATTTTTGTGTAATGAATTACTGTATATGTTATTTGATTATATATTGTTTAACGTCCCGCTGGAGAATTTTTCACTTATACGGAGACGTCACCATTGTTGGTCAAAGGCTGCAAACTTTAGGCCTATGATCGGCGCTTACAGTGTTTAAGCAGGGAGGGATCTTTATCTTGCCACACCTGCTGTGACACGGGGCATCGGTTTTTGCAGTCCTATCCGAAGGACCGCCCCATTTAGTCTCCTCTTACGACAAGCAAGGGGTAATGAGGACTTATTCTAACCCGGATCCCCACGGGACGAAGTAATGTATACAAATACAATGTATACTGTATAGTTTAGAAAACATTGCAAAATAAAGTTTCTTTTAGATGCCTTCAGTAAGTTTGGGTAGCAAACTTTATTCAATAAAAAAATAAAATGAATGATTTTAATCGTGAAAAGTCGCATGTAGTATTTCAAAACTTATTAAAAATTTCCACATCACAATAAACCAATGCTACAGCATCATGAAATATGTAGCGGTAGTCTAGTAGATATAGTGCTTGTTTCGAAATCGGGAGGCCCGGGTTCGATTCTCGATTCCGAAGCCGTGTTATTCCTTTACTAAGCTCCAAGCATTAGCAATGAAAGTCACAGTTCTTTTTTTTAGGGGGAGGGGAATATGACGGGGTCTCATGTTAACTTTAGTGTTGACACGATGAAAAAGAACCCTTCAAGTTACGACCCTGGGCGACACACTTACGTCAGTGGAATTTCACCTTTAAAGGATGTGTGAAAAATTCTCAAACGGGACGTAAATCAACACATAAACAGACAAAAACAATTGAATAAACATGAATACACGCGTCTTCCAGCTGGATTTTAGTAAGGAAAGCGCCATTTCCTTTTCCTATCGAATTCTTTTGAAATAAATGGTATTGCTGGAATTAATCATCTCTATTAAAGAATACTACTTAGCAATAAATGTGCTACAAAATCGGTGATGTAACTACTCACGGGTGTCAACAGGCTCATGACAGCGTCTACTGACTTCGTCAAACACTCCCTTGGGACAGGTCATAACTCGCAGCGTTCTCTCCGACTTGCAGATGAGGTATTTGTTGGGGATGGTTGGGTGGGGATGGGTCCCGTCCCTGAGGTTCTGACAGCTGGGCAGTCTGACACTGCATGGGATACAGCTATTGGGATCCAAATCGTTACATGGTTTGTGGGAAAACTCGTAGTCGCCTAGACAAAAATTGCAGAACATTGGTTGAATATTAATCATTGAGGCGGTGAAAGGAATGATCACTTCATTATGATTTAATGTTCGTTGACAGACTGTTAAAGGCTTAGTTCAGAATATAATACACAAGTTTTAGGATGCGTCCGAGTTATATCCCATTAGAGAACTCTCGCTCACAGTGAGGTGCGAAATTTACAAGAGGGGTGTGACAAATGAGTAAATGTATACAGCAAGTGTTTCATACACAGTTACATCATCCGAATTCGATTGACACACAAACTAAGTAATGCCGTGTAAGTACGCAGGGAGTAAATAAACATACATTGTATGAAATGCTTATCATACCATATTACTTCGTTGCCTGTGCATACATTATCTAGGATATTTCTTGCAAAGAAAACACTGCTTTCATGTTTTCACTTATGTAAAGCATTTCTTTAGATTATATATATATTAAAGGTGAAGATAACGAACAGTGATCAATCTCACACCTCCTACAACTACTATAAGCAATACAAAATAGATAGTTGTGCAAACACGGACCCACCAGAGGTGGGATCAGGTGTCCAGGAGGAGCAAGCAACCCCTGCCGACCGGT
The DNA here is from genome assembly GCF_947568905.1 of Ostrea edulis. NCBI lineage: Eukaryota > Metazoa > Mollusca > Bivalvia > Ostreida > Ostreidae > Ostrea > Ostrea edulis. The sequence continues at coordinate 48,357,493 of NC_079172.1, forward strand.
CAAACCCGCCGTGAGCCCTATATCTCGATCAGGTAAACGGAATATATATATATATATATATATATATATATATATATAGTATATATATATCAGACGTTGATACCGTTTTCCTCACTGACTGTAAGTGCATTCTTTCCCACTTTGACATTCAGAGAAGTACTAAATGAGGTCCTTTGTCGATACTTGCGCATTGCTTGGGGTGGAAACAAATTGGGACAGCACCGATAATCGATTAGGATAACACGTCTAAACTTATCAGGTTATGTTTGAAATGTTATACAAATATCTAATCATATCGGTTGAAATTATAATCAACATACACGGGCTCTTTGGTTCACTTCTCATTCCACAGTTGACAAGGTCGAATGATTGACAAGGCGTGCCGCTGTTGGTATCGTTCTCGGAAACTAGTAAGGGGTAGGGGCACTCTTGGAGATAGTTCCCTAAGGGTGTATTCATTTGTCGACAGTCAATGTACTGGTGACAGTTGTCAGGGTGCGGAACGACTGCGAACGGGTTAGCTCTACAGTATGGAGTTGGATCCACTGGAAAGAAAACAACATTTATTTTATACACTGTAGATGCGCACGTCTTTTCTCTGTGTGGTACGTATTTCCGCTTGTCTTCATCACACCAGCCAATTACTAAGCAGAAGTAACGAATGCAATTACAATATAATTGTACATATATACCTGTGAAAGAAAACGAAAAGGTAAATCTGTGGACGTTTAAACACATGGGGAAAAGACCATATCAACAATATTTATACTTCGTCGATGTATAATGCAATGTGATTTATATTTCAGGAAAAACAATTTCATATTTTCATTTACAATATTAGCTTATCTTTTGTAAATTTATATCCACAATCAAGTCCATCTTTTATTCAAATGCATGTAAACTCCTTACAAACAATGTTTACAACATATGTACAAAATTATACTACATACATGGATCTAGTCCCATGCTACAAGCTCCGAGGGCAGGGTCAAAGTTGGGTGCCATGACAGGACACTGTGTTACTTTCTTTGTTCGTTCGTCTCTACATTCCATGAAGAAGTTCCTTTTCCCGGGCACTGCCTGGAGACCGTTCTTCTTTCCGATACAGCTGGGATGCTTAGCTTCGCACGGGGGGCACGATCCAGAGGGGTCCTTACATTTCAGATTCATCTTATAGTCACCTGTTGCAAAGAACACAAAATACAAGAATTCGATGGACGGACGGACTGGAGGGTAAACTCAAACAAAAAATACGTAGACTTGACCATATCCACTCAGCGTTTTCCTATTATTTTTTCCTAAGATTACTTTTATAGATGTAAAGTTTGTGTAAAGTTCTCTAGAAATATTCTACAAGGTCCAGCTTTTTTCAATTCTGTGTTATATCTAGGCAACATGCGGTTTCACATTCGTCATGATTATTTAAAACTGAACTCGTACTTTGGAAATGTCCTGTTCATTATGAGACACCTGAGAAATGTCCTGTTCATTATGAGACACCTGAGAAATATCCTGTTCATTATGAGACACCTGAAAAATGTCCTGTTCATTATGAGACACCTGAGAAATGTCCTGTTCATTATGAGACACCTGAAAAATGTCCTGTTCATTATGAGACATCTGAAAAATGTCCTGTTCATTATGAGACACCTGAGAAATGTCCTGTTCATTATGAGACACCTGGTATGAGCGGATACTTACATGGTGCTTTTGGTTCCGGTCGAGTTCCACAGTTGATCTCTCTATAAGATTTACATGAGTTATTGTAGCTGTCGAACAGATCCGGGTACTTGCATTCTTGTTGGTATTGACCAATCAAAGAGTCCCGGTTGGTGCAGTCAATGTAGCGTGCGCAGTTGTCGGGATGTGCCATGATTGCTAGTGGATTCTCGGTACAGAATGCTACGGGGTCAGCTACAAAGGATTGTGAAACATGAAAGGATGATCTAACTATTCTGTTATAGTAATCTTCGAAATCTTGAGGTAATTTGAAATTCATCATGTCATCATTAAATCTATAGAATGTTCACAGAAGAATATCATAGTCAAAATGACAACATACATGCAAGTTTGAAATACAATATGATACATATCAATCGCAATATATTTGTTAGTTGCAGTTTCAGCCTGTTATTCTACTCATGGGGTGGTACGATTGAACAGTTAGGTATAGTGATACATTTATACAAAGCCTGAAAACCTGAAGATTAATTTGTTTGTTTCAGCAATTACTGCCAGCGGCTTGATGAAATGCTATTATCTAAAGCATCTGAAAAAGATCAAGGTGCAATGACAGTTAAACACACGTGTTAATTAATACAATATGATGGCATTAATGGTGTACTTCAATGGTGCATATGAGTGCAAATATACGTTTTTGCGTGTAGTCATTCCTTCATATAATGTAGCCAATCACCATCCTATAAACCCTTTGGTCCCAAAGCGAAGCTACCCATCGGGCCAGAAAAGTTCCTTACAGGGGTTGAACTGTAAACTCCTTCTATCAACACACATCTGCATATCAGGATTGAATATCCCCGGGGAACATGATCGCAGCTGACTCATCAATTGGTTTTCGCAAACAATAAAAAATACGTCATTTCCGGGAATAGCAGTAGGTCCATCCGGCATTCCTACACAGGGTGCAACAGCACAACTTCGTTGTTCAAAATCAAAAATGTACGGTTTGCATGTATCAAAACCTAAAAACCTATTGTTACTGCAGATGTAGAACTCAGTGGCAGATCCAGGAATTACATTAAAACCGTCCGGTTTACCGGTACAATCTAACTTATTAGTTGAAGGCTGCTCTCGTAGAATAGGAGCCATGGTAGTGGTTGTAGTTGTAAGCGCAGGGGGAGGTATTGGTGGGAGTAAAAGTCCCGGTTTGGGAGTAGCTTCTCTGGGTATGTTTCTATTGGCCAAGGTGTTAGTACATTGTCTTATTTCTGGATCGAAATAATAGGGACTGCAGGAACCGGACTCTACCAGGACATTGCCTTCACACTTGAAGAAGTCAGAGTTGGATCTTGGCATCGGATATACGTTATCAGAGAGTCCTTCACATGAAATCCTGTCGGCTCTCGGTCGGCAAATTCTGTTGAGAGAATCATAGAAATTCGGAGAGCATGTGTCTTTTCCAGCGTAATTTCCTTTTTGGCAAAGTATATAGCCCATTTCGTTTCCGGGCATTGGGTTTCTTCCATCAGGCTGCCCCTTGCAATCGTATTCTGGCATGCTACATTCCGCATTGATTGGGTCGTATGTGTTTGGTGTACATGATCTAAGACTCAGCACATTTCCATTCTGACATTGTAAGTATTCAAAGTTATTGTTGGGGACAGGATGGTTTCCGTCCGGTTTCTGTCGACACCCGTTATACCGTACCGCACATGGCACACAGTTCGGATCCTCGCAATGCTGATTTTTCTTCCATTCGCCTATAATGTTCAACAATCATTAATGTCATGTGAATGTTAATGCAAAACGTTTATTCTATCAACTAATGTATTCTACTTTAAAAAAACAAAACAAAATGAAGCTCATGGTATGCAGCATCTACGTCCCAAAACTTCTAAACATGTAAATATGTTTGGTAATTTCAAACTACTTTACAATACGTACACATCTACTCATCGCACTACAGTTTGTCACTATATTTCTCTACCAGTAAATTACCCGGTATAAGTATTTAGAATTTTGCTCACATGGATCCTTAGGTTCGTAACGCCACCTGCAGTTTGCCGCTTCCCGTTGAACACAGCGCAGGCTCTCGATGTTAAACAGCTCTGGGTAGGGACATTCCCGGAGGTACCGCCCGAGAACGGGATCCCTCCCGCTGGCACTGCAATTGTAATATCTGGCACAATTGGCAATATGAGGAAATACCTTCGTTGGTCGCTCCTTGCAAAACGTATCAACGGAAACTGGAAAATATGAGAAAATCTGAACACTATTTTCAAAAGAAAAAGCTCATTACATATTATATATTGTAGATCTCATAGAAATATCAAATATATCTTCCAAAATATGTCTCTTTTCCCTAAACATTTGCTATTCAGGTATTTCCATGCAAGTTCATATTTGTTTTCCTTATAAGAGAATACCCGGCGTGATATTACAGATTATTTGTGTATTTCGATGGAGCTTAGTCAAGGCTCCAACCTTGGCACCTGCATTTTGTTTTCAAGCACAGGATTGAAAAGTTTTGTTATAACATGTTTCTAAGAACTAATAATGTCATACTGAAAACACACCCACAGATTACTTACAAGGATCAAGTTCCGTTGTACAGAATCTCAGGTTTGGGTCGTACACGCCATACCGACAAATCCCTACCGACAAGGTTCTTTCTTTGAAACAGGAGATATAGAAGGGAGATAACTCTCTTCCAATAAAAGTGTTATTTCCGTCTCGCATTCCTTCACAAGATGGCGACCTTTCTTCACAAGGCAAAGCGCACATTGGTCCATTACAATTTCTCTGGGAATTCAAATATTGGCCTAAAATGGAAAATATTTTTTTATCATTACCATGTTGCTTTTATGCTAAAAAAAAAAAAAAAAAACAACATTGTAAACTAATAATATCCCATCATTTTTACGTAAATGGAGAAATTATGTACATACATGGAGCTTTAGGAACATATCGACTTTCGCAATTAACATCCGGGAAATCTTCACAGAATCCCGTGTTTACGGAAAATAACTGAGGATATGGGCATTCGTCTTGGTTCAGTTGAAATCCTTCATATTTCACAGCATAACGGGAACAGTTGTAGTAACGAGCGCAGTTGGTGGGATCCGCAAGTAAAAGCCCTTCGTTCCTGCGACAAATTTCGTGCATGTTCTGTAGCGGTTGGATAGGGTCTGGCCGTCGGTTGTTGTTACCGGGTAACATGTTGCCTAAATCTATGGAGGACTTCGTGTTCACATTGTTGTCCAACGTGAGAGGCGGTGGTATTTGCCTGTTGACATCAATCATGGGCGGTATCCCATTTATAGCCTTCAGTGCTATTTCTTCAGGGTCATAAGGGACCTTTTCTGGGAACAGAGTGGGTCCTACATAAAAGGAAATACAGATAGACATGTAGTCGTGTTATTGGAAAGACATACAAGGTCTCAATGTCCATTCATTTAATATGTCCGTATTTGTTAATATATTTAAATATAAATCTTGAAAACGTTTTATGATAATATAATACAAGTAATGCATGAATATTTCTTATTCAGTACAACACTAAAACTTTACTTATGGTTTCCTCTCCCAAACACCGACGATTGACGGGATCAAAGTTATTGTTTCCGGGGCAGGTCAGTTTATTGACACTCCGTTCCTTGCGGCATTCGATGTACCAGGGAGTCTGTTCTCGTCCTAGGAAGGCGTTTTTGCCGTCTGGCAGACCCTCACAACTTGGATTTTCCAATTCACAGACAGGGCAGTTGGTTCCAACACATTTATAAGAATCATAGTCACCTATCATACAACAAAAATATGGATCAGTTTTATGCATTTTTTCTAGCTGTATTCATGACTTGCGATAAAGTTGTAGGATGTCTTCATTATAGTCGATGATATGTACCAGTTGCGAAATATATCATTTCAAAGAATATATTGCAAGTATATAGAACTTCAGTGATAATGCTGAAAACACTCTAAACATTAATGTCTGGATTTCCTTTGATTGAAGACCATTTTACTCTCATTTCTCATTAGTAGAAACATATTCTTGATAGGAAATCGACTTTCAGTTATCACCAATAATTCTTACACGGAGCTTTTGGCTCTCTTCTGCCGTGGCATTGGACTTCTTCAAAGTCTAAACACGCCTGTTTTGTGGGGGAGTACAGGTTTGGATAAGGGCACTCCTTGATCATCTCTTTCCTGTCTCGGCAGTCAAAGAACTTGGAGCAGTCACCAGGATGCTCCATTCTGGCATTAGGATTGGTTGTACACAAAATGTCGACGGCGCCTAAAGAGAAATAGATACTCTACGTGAAGGACATGGATGCAGATGCTTGATAATGACATTTTACTATGATTAAAGTGATTTCCTTTTCAATTGATTTCAAATAAATACATTAACACTTTGTTGTATAAATTCCCTTTTAAATGGCGGTGAATTGATTTTTTAAATGGATTAAGCGATGTGTACATGTAAGGATTTAAACCTACGAGGATCGATTTCCTTGGTACATCGCCCCTGCACGGGATCAAAAACTCCATCACGACAAATCTCAATCGTCTGGGTCTTGTTGTTCCTACACGTCAGGTAAAACTTAGTTAGTAGTCTGCCTTGGTATGACGTTGGTCCATTCGGAACACCATCACATCCGGGAATTAAATCAGTACACGGCGTGCAGTCTGGACCGGAACACTGATGTCTGACGTAATCGCCTTAGAGAAGTAAATATGCATACAGTTTAAATACATTTGGAAGAACATTTGAGTGTTTAGAAAAATGCATGCATTGTTTAGTTCTGTAAGCTACGTTGTTAAATACGTATTATTTATTCAGCAATAAAATTCAATTCAGTATTATAGCATTTTTTAAGCAAGTGGAATGTGCCTGTAGTGTGCACGTCATTGTTTTATGCCTGGTCATTGTCGCAGTAGGTCTAATTTATTGGATATATTATCCATCTACGAATATGTCAAACTTCTTCGTGGTATGTGAATGCCAAGGAATTTAATTCACCTCAAAACAAACTTGGAAATATATTCCTATGAATTTATAGGAATTCAAATTACTGGTACTATAAAAACTAAATGACCTCCACAAAAAGGAAACATAAGCTAAATGTCAACAAATCTGACAGATTAGATGGACATAAGAATCCTTATTCACAAGCGACACAAAAATAACTTACAAGGAGAGAGGGGTTCCGTTCTCTCTCCACAGTCCACCGATGCATAATCGTCACACCTGAGGGTGTCGGCGTTGAAGAGTTTGGGATATGGACATTCATTTAAATATGCAGGTTGGTTGGGTACGTTGTTCATGTTGCTACAGTCGTAATATTGGGCGCAGTGGGTTGGATGCAGCACCTGCACGTTGGGGTAGTTCGGGCAGAAGGACATGACTACATCTGAAAATATGACGTCACCAGTGTGTAAAATTCAATGAGATATCATCAAAGTGTGTTAAATTCAATAATTGTCGATTGTTTGTTTAACAACATACGTCACAGGTAAAATAACATGCATACATAATATATGTACACATTCACCTATCTATACACCGGTATAGATAGATATTTATTTATTTGACAGAAACAACGGACGAACAATCGAACGTTTGAAATGCATACTCTATGGAAAAGCCAACTTCATCAGCGAACCACACATTTATGCAGAAAAACACATCTATAGTATCTGGATATTTGTACTAAATGCTTTAAACACTGGAACCTTACAACGATGCTGCCATCCATCTTATTCAGTACGTCATTTACGACTTGAAATTCTATATACATAGATAGACGCTAGTCTTGTTTTTTCTACATGAGGAACACTTAAGGTAATTCAAATGAAATATAAATTGAAAGATACATGCATATCTTTATTTTCATTTGATAAAGAAGACTAGCATACCCTCTATTGATATTTAAGAAGATTTCAAGTCTTATTTATGCCTTTTAGCATATAGATAAAAATCAATTTATTTCCTGGATATTCAAGTAATTTGTGACATGAATTCCTACTAGAAGCTACCACAATAGAGTCCAGCTGATTGACAGGTGCTTTTCACTTCATGAAATTTGAAAAAAAATATCCTACTTGACATATGAAACTAACATGTTGTTGGACTGGCAATAATAGAGGTAATCAAGCCAGTTTAAATTAGGAAGATTTGTTTACGCGGTGTTACTATTTCATCACCGTTACATTGTATACCAAGTGAGCGTTATTTTATCTTCATCACGTGATTCAGAATACGCTTCTTAATGTCTTCCCGAATCAGGGCAACGGTGAATTTAGCTGGGGCTTTAATGAATATTTGAAGAGTATGGTACGAGAATAATGAACACGGCATTTCTTTGATCTCTACAATATTCGTGGTAGAATTTCTGAGTATATACATTTGTCAAGGCGAAGTTTGGTAAGAATTGTATACTTTTTATGATATATTCGTACTCGATCACATTAATTACATCTATGGCCAAAAAAAAAAAAAAAAAAAAAAAAAAAAAAACCCAAACAAAAAAAGTGGTTTAAGTAAAATGACATTGAACAGGATATGCACATTATTAATTAATTCAAAGTTAATGAATGATTAAAAAACATTGAATAATTTCATACATTATGTAATGACTTATTCTGAATTTTGCAGTCTTGAAATGCCAAAGCGTGTGATTGTTTAAGACAATTAAAAGATCCGTTGTGTAAATGTTGCAATGATAGTGTTATCAGAAACGAAGAAGATAATATTATACGAATGTAAGCGCTTTTCTAGTGTTTTCTAATGATACAAAATATGGTGAAAAGAAAAACACTGTACTATTTACATCCAGTATAGATTTGAAGATCTAGAAAGTTCCCATCAATATCACTCCCACATATCAAAGAAGAAAGACAATCTGATGAGAATTAAATTGTTTACCGTTATATATATATATATATATATATATATATATATATATATATATGGAGGAAGAGGAAAATATGAATGGAACAGTAAGATTTTGACTTATGTCGAGAGAGGACTGTTTCTCACTGAACTAGTTGTCAGAGGTACTGTGTTATGAATTAGTTTACTACAGTGGTCCTGTATGACAGGAATATATTCAGATCACGTATATGACACAGTGATTCTTGTAATGAATGCAACACTCAGGAAGTGAAGGGTGTGCGGGCGTTACCAACCATGCGTCTTTGTCTTACATATAATCATTAAGGATGTACTATTGATTGAGCGCCAATTTTGTTTTATATTCATTTGCACAGTTTTTTGATCCATGATGATTTTCTGTGAAATTGTTACATTATGTTTATCATATTTTTTTTGTATTAAGGTCACATGCATTTCATTTATTCATTCAATCTAAATCCAATTTAAGAAATCTTCTAGTGGGAAAACCTATCTTTATATATCGCCTATCAATATTGACAGCAGTTTTACCTCGTATACTTGGAAAAAGGGTAACAGAACCGTGTGCACCGGTTCAACTTTGATTTCTGTCACTTTATTGATTTCATTATGGTTAGAAATTATAAGCTCGAACATTAGATACATGGCTACATGATAGATAATGAAAAAAGTATTAATCATGAAACCTCATAGACGAAATGTACATTACAGATCAATCACGATCGTCAATTCCGGATTGCTTAAACTATATGACATCGGTGTACACTTCATACATATAACGGATTGGCTTCCCTTCTAATTTTACAGCTTTTGATCAAATAAACCACAACTAGATCAATTGATTATTCTATCGATAATTCATCTTGCCTATCTAGGAATTAATATTAAATAAAGAATTCTCTGTCTTTTGACAACTTTTGATTTCATAATTGTAGTGCTATGCATACATAACGGATATTGACGTTTATTGAACATTTTTTGTCACGATAATTTGATTTTGATCCTATCCTATGTACAATATATGTAGGCAACTGATACATCTTAAATGACAAAATTAATTGATCTGATAAAAAAGTCTTTTGTTGCTTTTAATGAATTTGTCCAACACAGATTAAAATAAACTAATTACATTTGTAATACACGATCTTCATGGGGTCTTTAGTGCATAGATTGAGTATGTAAGTAATAAACAAAAAATATACATTTGTCTCCTGGACAAAATAATCACCACGTGCACCTTAGAAATCTAGAAGTGTAATTAGAAATTTTACCTGTGATATATGTTTGTTATTTACAAAACGATAGCAACCACCTGTATACGAACCGTATGATCGCAAGAAGGGTATTCCGGAGTGGCTGCAGATCTTAGATTTGGTTTGTCATATTATATTTAAGGCCGCAACCCTCCCCTCCCATTTTAAAAAAATTATTTGATTTGATTTTTGCATCCGCGTAATAGAAAATGGTATTGGGAATTTAGCCATTGAATAAGACAAAGCGGGGCTAGGTAGCTTGTAGTAATTCGGAAACTGGTAATGTAAGATAAATTACTCTTGTCGCATTGTTTCTGCGTGTTTACATCAGAGTAATTACATGTCAGAATGAATTAGAAATATAGTTTTTGTGAGCGGTTTACCAATATCTGGACTAAAGGATATAGTCCTTCAAGTTTTTGTTTTGTATTTATGGTCTGGTTCTGGTCTGCTGATTAGAACAACATATACAAAACAGAACACGCAATACTGACGGACCTATGGACAACATGCCAGTGAATCTAAAGATACGTCAAAGCCGTGTAGTTTATTGCTCTTACAGGGAAAAGACGGCAATATTCAAATGAACGAACTAATGACGGTAACAAATTATGTGTGTAATGGTTTCCAGAGATATGGCAATTTCATAAATCAAACAATGGACACACCTCATGAAATATATTCATGAACATTTTATCCCGTGTGTCAACTTGATGCCGTTTTCAAAACAAAATGAATTCTTAATTTTTTTTTTCAATTAACCTGCCTTTTGTCTTTTCATAACTTTAATTATATCGTTCATTTTTATGTTCTACAAATAACAACAAAAAACGCAAATAGTATATAATGAAACCTTTGTTTCGTTGTAACAGAATCTGAAATATAGAACGTCAATTGAAATTCTTATGAGCTAATAATTTCTTGAAATTTCCGGATGCATTTTAATTCTCAATAAAATCACAGAAAAAATATCTGTTTCCAAATTTCCTCAGTAATTAATTTCTAATTCATAACCACAAATGTCGTTTTCAAAGATTGTGCGCTAGCTTCTTTAATGCCAAGAATTTTGCGACACACACCCTGTATTTATATGAGAAAACTGGTTTGAGGTGCTTATTTCGACAAACACCATCATATATTGAATCATGTAATTCAGACAATTAACAAACCCATTCTTTAGTCTAGCATAAATTTCAACCGTTCCAAGACCAATCACGGTTCACTGCTTTTACATATTCACTCCACCTCAAGCCGTTTCCAGTCGGCGAAGCGAGCGAATTGGTGCGTACAAACAAAGTGAAGGACATGTTTATAAAATAAAATATGAAATATATTTCATTTTCCACTGACCCCTATCTGGTTTCTCGCAATTGAATAAGATGAACATAATTATATTTCCTTTTTTTTTTTTTTTTTTTTAAAGCATACGCATGTAATTGTACCGATTATTGATCGATCGATTGATTGTGCATTGTTTAACGACCCGTTCAAGAATATTTCCCTCATAAGGAGACGTCACCAATTGCCGGTGAAGGGCTGGAAAATTTATTTTACGGCCTTTGAGCAGAGAGTGATCTTTATTGTGCCACTTCTGCCGTGACACGGGACCTCGGTTTATGCTGTCTCTTTCGAGGGACCGCCCATATAAGCAAGGGGTACGGAGGACCTATTCTAACCGGGATAGCACCGATCAATACTAGTTTTCCCATTTCGGTTGATACTGTTAAATTTGAAAAACAATGCCATAACAGCTATGGAAGCGTATTATTGTTGACAAAGAAGAAAAAATATTTATTATATAGCGCATGGAAATTAAATAAAGAGTCGAACATACAAGATGAAAAGTCCTACAATGTACAATATATTTTATCTTTCTTAAACTGGTAGCAATACGATTCCGCTGCGCAGACAACTGTATCAATGGTTTTATAACAGTTTAAACATATCCGGCACGCCAAAACGATTCAAACTGCTCATCCACTAGAGAGAAAAAATTGAACATACTCACCCCCTGTGCCTGGGCATGGTTCATTGATGTTTTGAGGCCATGTGCATGTTTTGCTTCCGTAATTATAATACAACGTGGATGGGCAATCTATCCAGAACGGCATTTTTAGTCCGTTAGCATTCTGGCAGTGGAGATAACCGTGACAGTTCCATGGAATCCCCACGTACACTTCATCTTTGGCACAAAAGTCAATCAAATTAGGATAAAAGCCTCGTTTTAATTTTGCAGCTGATAATCCAATTATTACAACACTTATGTAACACAAAGTCTGCATATACCGATGTATAGACATCCTGAAAAACGAAAGTGAAAATAAATACAAACAATTAAAATTGTCAGTGGTAGCAATTCACGCCTATGTAGTTTTCCTAACGGTCATCATTCGTGTTGGTTCTTCGCCTTTTAGTAAAATGTCACCTGGATTTCAAATTAAACATGTGGATTTCACGAATTTTAAGTTACAAACACACCTGACATATTGCTCTGATATTTATATGGAATCATAAATTATGCAAAAAAGAGAATTTCGTGGCGGCCCTATAGGCTATTTCTGTCACGAATGACTGAACACGGTTCGTAGTTGGCTCGCCCAATATCGAACACCAGAGCCTTGCAAGGAGGTAAAGAGTCATAGAACACCTAGTGGCAATTCAAATTGTTGTTGTTCGTCTCATTCAAAATTCAATAGTTGTTGATTATATTTTGTCAAATAGCAATCATTCATGACAAAGGAAATAGAGAGGGGTTCCTAATATGGCATATTTATGCCGTCTTGGAAGTAAAAAAAACCATCAGCACTTCCAAAAACACGCCCAAATCTCGTCCACTTACGTGCGTGTTTCACAAAATAATAGAGAGAAACGTGGTCGATACAAAAAAAAATTCCCCCGAAATACACACTGTCAGAATTCCACGTCAGTGTCTTGCCTCCTTGCAGACTATATATTCAATAACAAACATTGACACAACATAATTTGGATATGTTATTGTTTACTGAATAAGATGGGTTTTTTTCTGTAACGTGTAATCAGAAAAGGCCCATCGCTGTATACCAGATTGGGGTCGTGCCCCTTTTCGGCGGGAAGGTTGTGAGTGGGATACTAAAGGACAGTGATTTGAGTCTATTCCCAGATTCCCACTCCGCTAATAGTTTTTAATAACAGGATTATCACAATATTTGATGTTTAAGCTCTTACTTATATACACTGTACTAGGTAGATGTTGAGTTGTTTGATACGACCTAGTGCGAATGCGGAGACAACTTCTGAAATTACTATTTAACCGATAACAAATCTAATAGCATGTTTCAAAGCAATGAAATACATTGATCTCTTTTGTTTAACTTTGACTGGTCATCTTGATTTTTCACTACAGGTTTCAGAACCTAGGTAATATCAAGGTTTGACAATTTGTGTATTGATTGATAATTTACTGAAGAGTTTCCTAAAGTAATAGACAAATGAAGTATTCAAGCATGGCCTTATTTTGTCACTTTTAGTGTCCTCGATCTTACGCGATTAATTCATCCATATAATTATGATGCATTGCAGGACGTAATTCGTGTATCGCCCTTCAACTTTACTCGTACACGAACTTTGGCACTACCTGTTTTTATTGTCATTAAAATTGCAGGGAAAATGTAAATATCACGTGATAGAGTGAATAACTATACGAATCAGAAGGAGCGATTCTGTGGTAATGAATGAGAAGCGAGGGTCGCTCAAAATGCCAAATGTTGCACGTCAGGTAGAATATCAGAGAGAGAGGGGGGGGGGGGGGGGGAGGAGAGAGAGGTACCATAGATGTCATAAACATTGAATCAAAAGACGGACTTTGGAACCATGAAACATAAACGGATGTCTGTAGAACGGAATAATTTGTTTTTGCTTAAAAAGCACGGAACAATTCAATGACACATTTTGTTATCTTTTACCGTAATTTAAGAAAATCTATTGGTTGAAATGATTTCACGTGATTAATCATAACATATCGTAAAACATATTAACATGGTATTATAAACCTCATCTTTCCAAAAATAGATACTAAGAAGAAATAACTGTCATTTGATGTAATTATCATTGATATAAATAAATAACAAAGCAATTATAGCATGTTGATATCGCTCAATTCATGATTTTCTCGCACTAAATAGTAACCCAATCTTGACCTCAGTCGATCTTAGGTTCTTGGTTGATGCGATAAAATGATGAATTGACCGATATCAACATGTTATGATTTTATAATATTTAAAGAAATCAAGTATTAAAGATTTAGCAATGAATACCTGGGCATGCAGTGCCACACATGAACAAACTTCTAAGGGATTTGACAATTGGAAACACATGCATATTATGATTCCAGCCAATAGATACAGCACATTAGAATTTTGAAATTGGTCGTGCACTAATTTCATTCAGTTACTGGTGATAAATCTATCAAGAATGACATCTTGCACTAATACGTCTGACGGAATTATTTGAGAGAGTTCAACCCTCAAAATTCAATTACATCAACGCTGTACAAACAACTCGTTTTTTGGGTAAAAAAGAGAGTTCTTGGAGTTCAAAGGCAGGACTTAAGCTATTTGTCAAAACGAGAAAAAACAATTCTGACGCCGACTTCCAAAATAGGTCAAATGTCTTAGAGAAACGTCAGATCAACAAGAACAGACACATTTGCACCTGTATTTAATTATTCATCAATGTAAATCATATAATTCATTTTTGTTAATTTTTTAAAATTATTATTATTGTTTGATTATGTTAGTTACAAATTGGACTGGTAGACATAACCCAAGAATCATATCCATTCACATCTTCTTGTGGCCTATCAGAAAAAAATGAGATAAATATGTCCTTCATTAACTTATTTAAAAAATCAAATGCAGACATATATCCCCTTGCAAGACCCCAGTGAGGTACAATATTTGAAAATATTATAATAATTAATTTTATGAAGCTGACGTACATTTACTACTTATTATAGATGGAAGTATGTAGTCAAATGAATTGTATATCATAAGGTGTGGGAACCTCTTCATTTATTTTAAAAGGGTACATTGATGGGGAATAGCTTACATGGTTCAATATGAATGTACTTTAGTAGTCATATGTCCTGATTTTATATCCGGATGTTAGCTATTCCACAAGATACAAGGAAGAAATTGTTTTATTTTAAGTGTATCTAGAGAACGGTGGGTGTGAGTAAGCTGGACAGTTCGAATCTCAATACTGATATTAAAGAAAACTCGGTGGACCAATGCCTCCCACGTTGTAGGACTTACGAGCGATTCAAGTACCTGTACTTTGATCGCGATTGGCCATTTTTGGGAACTATTGAATGTCTCAACCAATCAGAAGCGAAGGATTTTATGTTGGAATTGCGATGATCTTTAGAAACGAAGCTATTCTACAGAAGGCTAAAATGTTAGAATAGTGACGAATAGATTTAAATAAAGTCAACACGCAAGGTTTAGTATTCCATACAAGGTCTGCTCACTTAAGATCATTTAACGGACATTGATCTCCAGCATACAGCAATGCGTTCAGGATTATTATACAAGAAAGACAGGACAGTAAAACAAGAAATGTTCAACAAGGAGCACGCGCTTCTGTTAGAAACGAAGATAACCTGAAACACACACTGTATAGTAGTATAGAAGGACTGTCACTCACTCGATCTCTTAAGTTATAATTAAGAATGATTGGCAGTTAACGTCTATAGTTAAAGTTACATAAATTCTGCGTATGATCAGTTTTTAAATGGGCAAGCTACTGAAAAATAAGTTGATGTTACAGAGGTTTGAACATTCTCGTTTAAAGTCAACATTTCACAAAGTCTGTGGTCGTTATAACGATCTAATTTACCAATACAACCTGTCATTGGGTGAAATACTGACCGACTTGTATCATGCCAATGTTTAGGCCGTTCTTTACACACTAATTTTGACTACGGATTACTCTGTTTATCTGATAAAGATATAGGGCTCACGGCAGGTGTGACCGGTCGACAGGGGATGTGTATGCCTCTAAGGCACCTGATCCCACTCTTGATATGCCCAGGGGTCTGTGTTTGCCCTACTCTTAATTTTGTATTCTTTAAATAGGAATTTATGAGATTGATCACTGTTCGTTATCTTCACTTTTTTTTTTTTATAAATGTAAGAGATGATGACAAACTGAATTATCAGTTAATGTCAACTAATCTTTTTTTCACTGCTGGGTCCATAATATTTTTCTTATCTAGGGAGATTACCGAACCACAGAAATCCCTAAGCAAGTTTCATCCTTGTCAACATCTGCAGTCCTGACACGATTAATTTACTGACACCTTTGTTTTGAAAATGCAATGTGCTGTGATAAGGAACTAACTAATATTTACGCCATATATAATTACTTTATAATATTCGCTGATAAAATACAGCCTGTCATAATTTTCGCAAATGCGGAACAAAAATGGTCCTACAACATGGGAATTACGTTATATGTAATCAAAGTCAGTATAAACATTTTGAAACATTCAATTGATTAATAAAGTGTAATAAGATTGATTAATAATGCATTGTACCTAGTAATTAACAATAAAATAATTCGCAGGAAATTAGACTCTTGTGAACATAAAAACCATGTACTTCATTTCTAAACTTCGGAAAACGTCGGGAGCTGCTCAATTTTGCTTTCAGACACGTATAAATAAATCTCAGGGTACAATCATACACATATAAATTTCAGTGTACTATCACACACATATAAATTTCAGTGTACTATCAGACACATATAAATTTCAGTGTACTATCATACACATGCAATGTGAAGATAACGAACAGTAATCAATCTCATAACTCCTACAAGCAATACAAAATAGATAGTTTGGCAAACACGGACCCCTGGACACACCAGAGGTGGGATCAGGTGCCTAGGAGGAGTAAGCATATAAATTTCAGTGTACTATCAGTCAAATATAAATCAGTTTCAAAGGGAATGAACTTCAGACGTTTGTTGTTTGTCTGACTCCTCCCACATACATGTACTGGAGTCAGCCGGTAAAGGTACCGAAACTCGGTGTAATAAGGTGGGAATGGTGAACTTTGTCTTCCATAACACAGTATTGCTTCACATCGCGACACTACAGCCAGCAATGATAGGTGTTGAATTAATGAGGCGCCAATACATTAAAGTGTTTAGCACGATTCAGACGGTTTTTGCATGTACCATTCTACGTGAGTAGCAGGATAAAACAACTACATATATACTCTTGAAGTGTGGACATACATAACGAGTCTATATAGTATTATTAATGTATCTCACATTAGAATTTAACATCTAAGACATAAAACATACGCGAGACAATGGACAACCCTAAGGAACTCCAACTTTTATAGTTACAGTGCGTCTAGCGTGAAAAAGTCTAAATTATCTTAAATTTTCTTTTTCATTTGCATGAAATAAACATGAATTACATGATATAGGAGCATACATCATCTGTATATTTTATATTCAAATTTATACAATAGACCATAGTGGCCCACAACCGTTGGCAGGGTAAAGAGGCAGACTATTATTAGTACACAATGCTTTACATGTGTTATTCATGTTGAATGTATATTGTTCTGACTTTTATGTCAAGTAATTAGGCACAGGTTTATAAATTTCGGCGCTAATTAGTAAGACATTTTCTGTAATAAAGTGAGTGAAGTTAGTTTACTTGACGATCAGTCGAAATTAGGTGTAAGAAGAAATTCGGAATTCGTCAGGCATTTATTTGTTTATTTGTATTAAATTACGTCCCGTTGAAAATTGTTCACTCATATTGAGACGTCACCAACTGTAGGTGAATTGGAAGTACCACAAACTTAGATATGGTTAGCACTCAGGGCCGTAGCAGTGAGGGTTCTATAACGTTCCAGCGCCTACCGCGAAACGGGACCTCCGATTTTCTCAATTCTTAATGCCGAGTGCAATCATGTTTATGTCTTATTAGGTTCAACGCAGCCATGGCACGAGCGGGACTCGATATCAGGACCTCCCGGTTACGAAGCGAACGCTCTACCACTGAGCTGTACGTTGTCCCTTTGCGACCGGTCCAAATTCAATAACAGACTAAATCCCTTTTCTTAAGAACAGTTTTTTTCCCATTATTTAAGTACGAAGCCTCTCCCAGGATTCTTCATTAATGTCATACATATTAGCTTAATTCATGATAAATTGAGGTTAGTCAGGTTTGGTAACGGCTATTGCTCATTGAACGTCCTTCCTTAATTGCGTTTTATGGCCCTAAAATGAAATATTTCCCTACACATATACATTGACCTATAGGTAAAAAACTCTGCGGTAGCTTATATGAACAGTGATAGGAGCGTTCGCTTTGTAACCAGGAGAGCGTGTAAGTTCGAGTCCCACTCGTGCCATGGCCACGTCAAAATAAGACGTAAAAATAGGTGGTGGAGCGATTGCTCCTTTCGCCCAACGATCGGCATTGAAAAGTGAAATTCGCGGGTCTTTTGGATTTGACCTTAAAAGAGAGGCCCCGTGTCGCGGCAACATGTTAAAAACTCTCACTTCTGCGGACCTGAGCCACCTGTGGTATATCCCCTACATCTGATGACGTCTCGACATTAATGTCAATTTTTCGGAGGTACATGTATGTAAAACAGGCTTAAATTGAAATCATGGGTCTTGAAATGAACTTGATATTTTCCATGCAACCTTTATTTAAAATTTTTCGGGAAGGCTTAACCTTAGACTTCAGACATTGATTATTCAAACCACGTAAAAACTATGGACATCAAACATGCAGCACATGCACGATGATTCTGTAATTATCACCCACACCTCGACACACACACAAAAAATCGCCATTGACTGAATAGCATGTGAGGTCGCGGTTCTAAAGTTATTGGTAAAGATGGTTAGTATTGGGCTCAATACATCACTCTAAAACTGGCGAGTTTTGACAATACGTCCATAAAAATCATGTTCTAAGGCGCCCTTATCGATAAACAAAGCGTAGTGCCGTTATGCAAATCTTCTAATTCACTCAGTTCTCGAGTGTATCGTGGTCATGCGAGAGTTCAAAAGCAACAGTGGACTATGTCACTGAGGTGATGAAAATGTCACGCGACACTTGTTGCTGTGGTAATTATGAGAGGTGTCGGGATGCCATGCCCAGCTTGACTCAACTGCCCATACTTAACCCTACTTTCGATTATACGTAGTCGGAGCGACACATGGTAATGATTAGAGACAAAGCGACAGTACATATAGTATCTGAAAAATTGACTTTTCTAATTGACATTCCTTTCATGAGTTTTATTTTGAATAAATCACCACAAGAAGATAAACGCCCTGATCGTGATGAATATAGAATGGGATATGTCAGTTAATCCCACTGTAACTGGTTTCCCCGTGTCATACACCATACATTTATTCTCCGTAAGGCCGATATAATGAATTCATTCAATGTCCAATTAATACATATAATGGGAATCCAATTGATATGAAATTGTTATCATTCCAAAGAAGAAAAAAATGATGTAACGATCGGCAACAATACACAACAAAACTTAATGTTGGTAATCAATGGTCAGAATCCAATTGATAAGAAACAAGAAAGAAAAAAATTACATCGAATAATTAACAGTAATACGCAACAAAACATTCGTGTAGATAAGCAATCATATGAAAATAACGAAAAACTGTAATCAATGGGTCACTCTATACAATGGTAAAGTTTACCCTTTTAATTTATAAATGGTATTTGGACAAACCTATTTGTTTGTAGTCATGAGTTTAATGTTTAAACGTTGTGTCTTAAAGTTACACAATATACACTGACATTAGAAAACACCTAATTCACATACTGTAGTTGCATATTAATCATACCAGTGCATGTCTCTCTTTTTCCTGTAGTTGTATTTCAACATGAATTTAGTTTTATCTTAATAGCTTAGATTGAATTTAATTACATCATATATGTTCCAATTCATTTAATCTAAACTTTAACATACCTGAGCATAAAATATGTTTTCCGATTAATTAAGATTCCTTAATGAATTCGAACATTGATAATTTCCCGGGCAGCGAATCCCCCCGTGTTCCGTTCTCCCCGTGCCCTGAAGTTTTTTGGCCAGTGAACTAAAACCGAGAAAGAGTGTCTCCACGCCTCAATGAACCGTTATGATGTGCCGTCATATCATTGCTTTGTTCGTGTCATCTTTTCAGCTATTTGCCATTCTACATAGAAATAATTAGTATACCATATCATTTATCGACTCTGTCAAAACAGACACGACTATCTATCAGTTGTGTTCATCATTTTTTGTGTATGTTTGTGTCGATCAGGCCTTATTGACCTGTAATATCTGTCGGATACACAATTTTATATGCTTGAAGTGTGTCTGGCATACTTATATATTTATAGCATTCAGTGATTTAACTTTCAACGATTTTACATAGAAATCGTAGTATATCTGGATTTTCATTTTGTAACAATCATATTTTACTAAAGCCGCTGATTCCACCAATAAGATAAAAGAAAATACTTTAAAAAAATATTTATGAAACACTAAGCTACAATAATGTCAAATTCCATGTCTTTACTTCTGTCATCAGAAATAAAACACTTTAGATCGTCGCTTTCGGTTTTTTATTTGTTTTATGAAACATTATCAAGTGCATCAGCAATGCGACGTTTTGCTACCAGTGAATTATCATTGAGGTACACCTATGAATTAACAGTATTAATCGGGCCTCCACTGCTCTCTCTCTCTCTCTTTCTCTCTCTCTGTAAACAGAAAATGTACTGAAATATGTACCTAATGAACAAAAGTTTAAAATTCACGGGAAAGTCGTACATTAGCGTGAATACACTTTTCTTCAAAATAAACCTTGCGTCAAAATATTGTAAGACATTATTGGAGACCAAATTACTGTAGACCAATATCCCACATAGCCCTTTCTTTAGTCGGTCATTCTATTTACCTTTTGTAGAGACTTCACAAAAATCCAATTTTAACTTTCACAAAAGACAGATAAAAAGTAGATGACGTTGTTTGAAGAAAAGTACTATATATACACCAGTGTCTTTCAATGCAAACAAAAAATACTTCTTTGCATTTACCAATACTGTGGTTTCATGATTTTTCATGGACTTCAAATTTCGTGGATAGGTAAAAAAAATATTTGTCCATACATAACTTCAGAAATAGCTATTGCGTGTTTTTTCTTCTACGTAAAAATTGAACTTCGTTGATCTCATGCATTCGTGATCTGAAACAAACATTCGACGAAAGATGGTAAAACCGCAGCAATACAAATACCCGTTGTGTATTGAACACTTTCTTTATAAAATTGTGGAAGGTAATTGCAAAACACGAAAATAACACTGTATCATCTATCGTCACAGTTTTACCTGTGAAACATTTACATTTCGAATGACAGTCATTTCCTCATGAAGGCGATGCTGGTGTGCGTATGAATCTAGATAAATATAGGGCGTCTATTTTAATGGTTGGGAATTCCGACAGAAAAGAAAGTTGATTTGAAATATAAGAAATGAGTTTCATTTTTGAAAATAAGTGAGGTTATATGAACTGCAACGCTTCACGCCAGCTAACGCGCCTCGTGAAGTATGATGACGTCAAGTGTCGCAGTTCATATCCGCACTTATATTCAAAAATGAAATTCATTTTTTAATTGCAGACAGCATGATTTAAGGTCAAATACCATTGACATCACCAATACCTTGTAAAACATTGTGGTCCTCGATTAAAATCATGAAAAACAGCGCCTACACCCACCTCTCTCCAGTAGTGCAGACGCTTAAAAACAAAGGTTTTTGTAAATGAAATGTGAGGCGCATATCTAAGCCATACACAAAACCTGTGATTAATGTGGTGCAGACTTTATTTTTTATTAGAAAAGAATCTGTGGTTGGAATGCATTAATAGATGCGAATCCTGCACACACACATTTCATTTTCAGATGAGTAGTTATGTTTATTTTTACCGATTAATTTGTAATATTTAAATATATGGATACCCACTTCCGCCCCTAGCTGGGATTGAACTCGCGACCTGTGGAACCAAATCTCTTAGCAGCATGTTAACAGTGTACTGGGCCGTTCAAATTGATACAGTTGTTTCATATAGAAAGTTATAAAGATTTCTGTAATTCATGTAAATATATTTTTTATACGATGAAACTCAAAAATTCAAAACTTTGATCAATGTCATGACTTACATTGTATTGTAAACGTGCATACACCATACATACATGTATATTCCCGTGGGGATCCGAGGTTAGAATATGTCCTCAGTACGCCTTGCTTGTCGTATGAGGCAATTCGATGAAACGGTCCGTCGAATGAGACTGCAAAAACCGAGGCCCCATGTCATAGCAGGTGTGGCACGATAAAAATCCCTCCATGCTCAAAAGTCGTAGTCGCCGAGTATAGGCCTAGATTTTGCCACGGGCATCTGAAGTGTGGATAGCTTGTATAGATCTTATGTACAACCTCCTCCCCTCTAGAAAGAAATGATTTTTTATACAGAACCAATAATTTATCCAAAATATCTTATTTCCCCACCTACATGTATCACCCTCATTGTAAGTCGTTCTGAATACTCAGTCTCAACTTTCTGCAAGCTTTAGAGATGACATTTTAATTAGTATCTCACAAGTGGTCATAAAATTATTGGTTCTCTTTGAAAATAATTTCTTTCTAGAAGGGGCAGGGGAGGGATGTTGTGCATAGATCTACACAAGCTATCCACACTTCAGGTGCCTGTGGATTTTGCAGCCCTTCACCGGCAATGATGACGTCTCCATATGAGTGGAAGATTCTTTAGCGGGACGTTAAACAATATACAAACCAACCGTACATAAATGTTCTTTTGGAAAATGTAACTCTTCCATTTGTAATATGTATATTCACGAAATTATATATGTTTCATACTGATAATCTTCAAAAATTGATTTGAAGGTATGACCGCTCGACCATTTGAGCAAAATACTTGTTCTCAATGACGATGGAATTCTCGCCACGTTGTCACAAGCTACACGGTCACTGAGAATGGAAATGGGATAGATATTTGAATTTTGTTTAGGAAGATTATACACGATACACAGCATCAACAGTAGACACTGTGGATGGCGCGAATTGAATGACACTGTTCAAGGTCATTTATTCGCTCAAACCTCATTATCTACGGTAGATGAGGTACATGGGATAAACATACATTTGAGTACTAATAAGGTCAGGGTATATACAAATACACAATATACATGTAGTAAAATACTTCCTACAAAATATAGGTTTCAGCGTGTTATGGAGGACATACTAACTCATATATTCATACAAATTTAGTTTAATTAGGTCCTGTGTAGTACCTACTGTGTATAATTCTTTTTAAATAATATTGAAATGGCCTCCGTGGCCGAGTGGTTAGAACATCGCGCTAAAAATCCGATCTCTGGTCGGCGCCGATGCTATATATAGGGCCTAGTTGGCCTTATAACTGAAATATGGAATATAGTCAATATATTGTGCTTTCGTGATTCTTTCTGATTTCCATGATAAATTACCTACCCAACACTATGAGGTTTTCAATCATATTTGTGGATGTGTAAGTCTTTTCACAACCAACTTGACCAGTTATGAAATTATGACCACACGTGTTTGTGGACAGACTTCCGGTACCCCCTTCTTGTATTTTTAAATGTTCAATTCCTTGGGTATTCCGGACGTATTTTTAATAAAATATGTAACTTCAGAGTTTATATATTTCAATGGAATACACAAATCTCGCATAGAAACCGTTTTAAAAAAATGTCCTATCACCGATCATAATATATGAACAAGGTGTGCAACTCAGCCAGCGACATGTTGCAAAAATCTACACCTCGCTGAGAAATCCTATCGAAAAAACACCAATAATGCACATTCCAACTGAAAAGAACGGTCATTCTAAATCTACTGATGATTCGTGGATTAAATGCATCGCTATTTGGTGCGCAATAATTACTTCACATCGCTCAATTTCATCGTTTTAACCTCGCCACTTCTCATTTCTGACTATAACGAACGGAAGTTGTGATGCTGGAATATTTCTGTCGCAGCCAACTATTTTTAGAACGAGAAAACCCGAGACGAGGTCTTCCGAATACCATTAGCTACACGAAAAGGGAAGAGAATACCGATCATAGTATGTCAAATCGGTTGTGGAAAGACTTTAAAGACATGCACACTTACACATTATTGGAACCATACTACTTTTAATATATCCAAATATATTATCATTGTAAACTCTTAACCCTATACGATATGATTTGGATCATAATGGTGTTGATACAATGTATATTTAGAAGTAATTGTTTTCAGCCCCCCCCCCCCCCCCCCCCCCCCCCGAATAACCTACATGAGTTGACTTTATTGTGTTTGCAAGACATTGCTGATATGCAGTAGAGAGATTTCAACCAAAAAATCAAATTATGTATGTTCTTCGGAGAAGGGTGGGGGCCTGAACCCCTGTGATTAGGTCATACTGAACAGATCGATGTTTGATTATAATTATCTAAAATTATATTGGGAGTGGGGTAGGGGTAGAAGCGGGTAGTTTTTATATGTATTATGTGTTTATACGACCCAACCATGGGCAAATGGTCGGCCAGATGAGTGTCGTCAACTTTGGCAAGTAACTCATCTAGGAGAAGGGAACTCTAATTCTAGAGAAAGGTAACCTTGAATACAAATCCCGGCCCAACAGGTTGGAGGTTGAGCAAGGGGGTAATCTCTCCTTCTCGTAAAAAAATATTGATTACGGAAACAAGGACTAGAAATAATTCAACTTTTCTCCAGACTTCAGGATACCAGCAGAATCCTGCATGTATGAATGCTTCTAGTGAAATCCAACAGGAAGCTAGCAGCATGAAGAGTATACTGAATACGAGAACCAAGCTAAGAGTAGGCTTCTGGAATGTCCGTACAATGTATGAGACCGGAAAGCAGGCTCAAGTCTTAAGAGAGATGAAAGAGAACACGCTGCACATTCTAGGTGTAAGTGAGTGCAGATGGACAGATTTTGGAAAGAATACAACAAGTACAGGAGAAACAATAGTATTCTCAGGGAGAAAAGATGGACGTCATCATGAAGGAGTAGCAATCATTTTATCTAAATCAGCTGCTAAGTCATTAATAGAATATCATCCAGTTAATGAAAGAATAATAAGAGCAAGACTAAACACCAAGCCAGTCAAAACATCCATAATACAGGTCTATTCTCCAACAAATGATGCAGAAAGTGATGTTAAACAAGATTTTTATGAAGCACTTCAAGCTGAAATAGAAAAGATTCCTAAACATGATTTGACAATAGTTATGGGAGACCTCAATGCAAAAGTAGGAAACAACAACACAGGATTCGAGCGAGTGATTAGCAAATATGGATGTGGCGTCATGAATGAAAACGGAGAGCAGTTTGTAGAATTTCGTGGAAACAATAACCTTGTCATCGGTGGAACACCCTTTCCACATAAAGATATTCACAAACTAACATGGGTATCACCTGGAGGACGAGATAAGAATCAGATTGACCACATCGCAATTAATGGTAAATGGACGAGGTCACTCCAAGATGTGAGAGTGAGACGAGGAGCTGACGTAGGGAGTGATCATCACCTAGTCACTGCTAACATCAAGTTGAAATTGAAGAAAATAGCACCAAAGTCAAATATTAAAAAGTTCGACACAGGGAAGCTTAGTGACAACAAAATCTTACAAGACTTCAGAATAGAGTTAAGAAACAAATTCCACGTCTTACAAAACAGCAACATAGAAAATGAAAACCAAATAGACGAACATTGGAACAGGGTGAGAGTTATCTTCAGCAAAACAAGCGAAAAAGTATTGGGCTTCAGAAGACAAGTTCATAAAGATCTTATGAGCAAATTCTATGTAATGATCAAAGAATTACTAAGGTACTGACAAATGGGTTGTCACAGAATATGCTCATACTTACTTTAAATGTTTCTTATTAAATACTTTAATGAAACATATATATCATGTCATTCTTGTAAATCAAACACTAATATTTTATGAAATATTACTGAAAAATTGTCAAAAATATCACAATAAAACCAAAGGGAGATAATTATCGTATAATGCGCTGTAAAAGGTTATAACTTTGACAGGAGGTGTTTTAAAGCCTGGCAAATCAACTTAAATTACCTGTGCAATTGCAAGACATATTAGAAGGTATATTTTCACCAATAAGAAACAAAATCTACCATTGATTTAATATTAAGTAGGAAAATGAGCATACTTTCCTAAAAATAAAAAATCAGCTTTCCCCAACATTTTTCTTAGACAGTGGGTTAATCTCTTTTTACCAAACCCTCCATATCTTGACATTTTTAGATAAGTATAAGTAAATCACCGTGTACAATGCCACATGCGGGGACCGTGATCGGTGTAGCGCGGGGGTGTGATTTCGAAGCGAAGAAAGTAGGTCAATAAGTATTCAAAGACTGATTGTGTTTAATCAAAATAAATCTAGATAGCCAAAGGTATTGCACGGAAGACAGTGGTTATTGGCAAGCTAGCACTAGCAACTGGGGAGTTAAGAACTCTTTGGAAATACCCAAACACTTCGACAATATACAAGTAGGGTAGGCGCCGGGTATATTTTTCGGTGTATTTAATGAGAAATATCCACTCCTACTGCATAAACTCCAAAGTTTTTTTGACCAGAAACATTACCTTTGAATGGGACTCAATATTCGACTGAAAAAACCAACACAAAAGCATGATATGCCGAGTATTTGACTGAAAACCCTGTGTGGCGTAGGGGGGGTGGGTGAAAATCTTGTGGCGTAAGGGGGCCGAGAATCCTTTTAACGTAAGCAAAGTTTCTCACTAAAATACACATCTTCAGCACAGCGAATATTGTCTTTATTCAAAATTATATGGAAAATTCTCAAATCATATTGTTCAAAGGGAACCCAAGTAAAATCACAGTGTATGATTGACTGTTATCTATATGTTTAAACTTATGTGTGTTTTGCAGAGTAAAACTGATTGCATGTAGAGGAAATGATGGAATCCCAACCAAACAAGCACATATATACGATTTGTGCGAGAAATATTATATGCGTCAAAATCAAACTTAAGGCATTTTTCACAGTGCAGCGCGAGATATTTCCCCCTGAATACAGGTGGCGCATAACACGTTGCGGTCCTATTCTCCACTCAAAGGTTCGTGCGCTACGAGCACCAATCTAATTAAAATTAGATGTTAGATCCGCTAACATACTCGCTACACGTCATCTTTGTTGAAGTATACATGAAAAGATCCCCCGATGTCGCCATAGTTTAAAATTTAAACAAAACACGCGATAAATAAGTCACGATCGTGGGTGCCGCCATTTTTTCTCTTCCTTACGTAAACAATATATGGAATTGCGATATGAAGGCGGAAATTTGATTGGCTGTTGCAAATTTGACCTCTGACGTGACCCTCTATGGGATGTTAGATGTTTGTGTAGCGAGCGGATCTAACATCTAATTCTAATTAGATTGTACGAGCACTAGACCTCTGTCAACGGCTTTTTACAGAAATCTTGTAAAAGTTTCTAATAATTCAACATTTATGTTTTGGACTAAATATTTAGTCATATTATGAAATGCTTTTGGTGCAATTTGATGGGTGCTTACTGTAAAATGTTTAAAATCATGGTTTTCTGATACTAAATTTGGAACTACTTCGTAATATGCGTATGAATGTAGGTCATTCACGTGGTAGAGATCACTGTAAACATGGAATCAAAAGTAAGGAAGGCTGTAAAACATTCCATAACACTTGTAAAATAAGAGACAAACAGCTTAATGGTAAAAATGTACTTATCAAAGTGCCAGTGCGCTATGAAAGAGCCTGATGTATCACATGTTGCCAGAACTTTTAAAAGGAAAGGAAATGAGAATGGCTGTGTATATCATTTGATTGTATTGTCACGTGATTGCAAGTGTTGACAGAGATGTAAGAGAATCTTGCGTAACGCACCCTTTGGCGAGAGAATGCTTGCGGTCCATGTTCAAACAAACTCTGGCTGAGTTTGGTTGCGGTCCTCAATTCATTGCAGCATTATAAGGATTTACTATTTCTGATTGTACATGTAAATAAGTGCCAGTTAAGGAATAGTGTAATTACTGACAATTTGAAATGATATTGCTGACGCTGTACAATACTTTTAGTCATTGATTATATTTATGTGTCCCTTGTGTGATTTTTCGCAGTCCTAAAAAAAATTATACCAGGGTAAGGATGTCATTAAAATATCAAGTTTTCATTATTACTTTTCAGAAATTACATGTAGAAACAAAGCATGCAAGTATTATCTTGTAATCATTTCACACTGTGGACAAAAATATACATGTACATCAGGAGTCATTGACCGCAACATGTTAATTTTATCGAACACGCTTCTCTAATGCAATATTTTTGTTGAAATATGTTTACTCATGTGTAATTCGATCTTTTGAAAATCAATGTTAGTGTAAATCAACTTACTCAAATGTACACAAAAATAATTATCAAACACGTAGCAATAGAAGGGAGTGTTTTTTACTGTACATGCATAGTTAGTTAATTTTACAAACAAAGTTTGATCTATAAAATACCTCCATTAATAAAATAATATTTGAATTATAAAATTTAAGGAACCGATCAATCTCTTGCCCTCCATCCCCCGCGATTTAGGATTTAAACTGGGTTTTGTTATATTTGTTTCGTTTTTGCTTTTCAAGAATTTTCAGACGCTTGTGAAGTGGACGTCTCCCCCCACCCCTCCCCTCCCCACTTTTTTTGGGGGAAAAAATCCTACGTGCCTGAAAACATTTATATCATATGCTTTCATCTTGCTTTATTTCTGGATATTCGTGAAATTCTTGGTATTACATGTAATTGTATCATAACTTTGACAGAATTAAACCTTAGACATGACTGTCTATCTCATCCTCATGTCTAGTTATGTAATCGTTTCATACTGTTTGTAAGCTTTAAGGTAGTACTCTACATCGTCATAATGGCTGACTTCCTTTAGAAAAATGGATGACAAAATCGATATCAGTAATATTTGACTTTTCCTTTTCTATTTATTTACCTAGCCGAGTAGCTCAGTGGGTTAGAATACCGACTGCTGAACTGTAGATCGCAGGTTCGAGTCCAGCAGGGGTTTTAAATTTTTTTCAGATTACCTTCTACTAAAACTGTATTTTTTGACAAAATGAAGCAAATTTGCAAATTTTCAACTTCAAAATATTGTTGTACATATCCGCCACTTTTCATCTACATCAAATTTCTCTGGTGTAGCATACCTCCTTAATACCAGTACAAGGTAAATATCTAAAGCTTTCAAAAAAGTGAAACGATTGTACATAAATCAATATTAGGGTGAGATAGACAGGGAATCCACACATTTAAAAGATATTATGGTGCAAAAAATGGGGGGGGGGGGGCTAAGTAGTATCCATACCTCAGGTGTCTGTGTTTATTTAACCAAAGATTGTTTTTCTTTCTGATCATTGCATTATCTGAAATTATCAATAGTTCATGTCAATTTCATTAAAATATGAAACTGTCTTAATCATCTGGTATTGTGGTATTTTAGAAAATGTTTTTAATGAAAATGTAATGGCATAGAAAGTCACACACATCATTATCGGTTTATCGTACGAATATCAGAGTAACTTTGAACAAGGTTGAATTTGATATTTATATATTCACTGTGTTTAAGATGAGGATTTTGGTAAGAAACTTTGCGAGTCTCAGTCCCCCTACGCCACAAGATTTTCACCCCCCTACGCCACACAGGGTTTTCAGTCAAATACTCGGCATATCATGCTTTTGTGTTGGTTTTTTCAGTCGAATATTGAGTCCCATTCAAAGGTAATGTTTCTGGTCAAAAAAACTTTGGAGTTTATGCAGTAGGAGTGGATATTTCTCATTAAATACACCGAAAAATATACCCGGCGCCTACCCTACTTGTATATTGTCGAAGTGTTTGGGTATTTCCAAAGAGTTCTAAACTCCCCAGTTGCTAGTGCTAGCTTGCCAATAACCACTGTCTTCCGTGCAATACTTTTGGCTATCTAGATTTATTTTGATTAAACACAATCAGTCTTTGAATACTTATTGACCTACTTTCTTCGCTTCGAAATCACATCCCCGCGCTACACCGATCACGGTCCCCGCATGTGGCATTGTACACGGTGTAAATGTATGATTCTACAAAGTACAAAAGCTTGAATTTGAGTAACTTCCTTCCATTATACTTAAAGGAGGTACTCATTATGGTTGACTTACTTTTAAAACATGGATGAAAATATAAATATCAGCAATATTTGTCTTAATAATTTCAAAAGTTATTGCCTAGCTGAGTAGATAGGTAAGTTCGCACGTAGACTGCAGAACTGTAGATCACGGGTTCAAGTCCAGCAGGGGTTTTAAATTTTGTTCAAATTGCTTTCTATTCGAAGCTACATTTTTATTTACTAAAACAACTAAATTTGAACGTTTTCAATGTACATATCCTCCACTTTTCATCCATAACAAATTTTCCTTGTGTAGCATTCCTCCTTAAGTCAAGCCTACATGTACAAGTTTCAAATTTTCATTATTTGGTTGATGCTCAAAACAATACAAGTTCATAAAAATACATTTTCAATAACACAAAAGTTATATATAATAAATAACTTGCTGATACATTCATACAGAATTATATAGGACAGGCAGTAAGACAAAAATTGATATATGCACTTCCCAACTTTGAAGTTGTGGGAGGGGGGATGGGGTATGGATACTGATAAAGTTGACCATAAAATGGAAAATGATGTACAGGCTAACTGAGTAAAGTATTCTCAAGGTCAGAAATGGTCTGTTCTCTTAAAGCCTCATTTTTTCGACAATGTCTAGAAAAAAAACTAGCAATCTGCTGTGAGCTTAAGAACTCTGTTAAAACAAAGCGCCTTGAGCCATCATATTCCTTCATGCTCCGCATTAACAATGACACGTTCTCGGGGTCTTATTTACGTCCTGTCTGAACTCCAATGTTAAACCTCTCAATCAAAAAACTCTTTTGGTTTTCAGTGAATCTCCTGTTTTTCCTTTCCATTTTAATGCCCCATCCTTGAGAGAGAGTTTGTCTACTTTCTATTTCCGAGCAGTTACCAGATAATGTAACTTCTTTGGATGTAACCTGTGTCTCAGACAATTTTTTAATATACTGTGTTTTTAAAACATCTGATTTCTTAATCTTCTCTGATTGCACATTGCACTCATCCAAAATGGTATGATTATGCAGTTCTTGGTGAGAATTGAATGAAGACATGCAGCCATCATTCGAACAAGTAAATATTCCATCAGTCTGTTG
>NC_079172.1:48393764-48401264 GCF_947568905.1 Ostrea edulis
TAAAGACAAAAGTGTTC
Organism: Ostrea edulis; assembly: GCF_947568905.1. Taxonomy (NCBI): domain Eukaryota; kingdom Metazoa; phylum Mollusca; class Bivalvia; order Ostreida; family Ostreidae; genus Ostrea; species Ostrea edulis. The sequence continues at coordinate 48,393,782 of NC_079172.1, forward strand.
CCTTTTGTTTATTCCGTGTGATACATAAGTATTTAATTTTTTTTCCCATAAATTTTCTCTAAAGCGACGATAAATGTCATCTTTGTAAGAGAACTGCAACGGTAACAAATATCATATCAATAATTATATCAATTGTAAATTCAGCAATGTAGTTTATGGAGTGTTTTGTAAAAAATGCAACAAAATTGTATATGTGGGAGAAACTAGGGTAACTTTATACCAAAGGCATGTTTTGAATTTGTCATTTATTAGATGACCCTGTTGCTATTCATTTCTATATGGATTCTCATAGTATTGACGATTATTCTATAATGTTAATTGAAAAACTTTACATAGATGACATTTATCGTCGCTTTAGAGAAAATTTACTGTGACGTCATAGTACTTTCGTGTATATAGTCGTGCGTTACGTTGCTATGAGAGATAAACACGACTGAAGAAGACCGGTAACACGGTCGAAATATTTCAACAAATTCAATTGTTTAGAGTTTATATTTATATATATATATATATATATATATATATATATATATATATAAAATGTCAAGGGCAATAGCTCCTATGCTGGTATTTCTTCTCCTGTATGTATATTACCATGGTTTCCTTAATATCCACAATTAATATATACATATTTATAAATTAGCAGTTTTTCTAAACTGTTCACATTAACAAAAATTCTCATTTTAACAAGTTATTTCTATTTTTATGTCCCTTTCAAAGAAGAGGGGCGTATTGCTTTGCACCTGTCGGTCGGTCGGTCGGTAGACCACATGTTGTCCGCTCAATATCTTGAGAACAATTCACTTGATCGTAATGATATTTCATATATGGGTTGGTTATGAGTAGAACAGGACCCCTATTGTTTTCAGGTCAAAAGGTCAAGAGTCAATCTACTCTCGACATATGAATATACTGTCCGCTCAATATCTAGAGAACCCTTTGCTTGACAGGCATCAAACTTGGTACACGAAAGGTGAAGATAACGAACAGTGATCGATCTCATAACTCCTATAAGCAATACAAAATACATATTTGGGTAAACACGGACCCCTGGACACACCAGAGGTGGGATCAGGTGCATAGGAGGAGTAAGCATCCCCTGTTGACCGGTCACACCCGCCGTGAGCCCTATGTTCAGATAAATGGAGTTATCCGCAGTCAAAATCAGTGTGCCAAGAACGGCTTTACAATCGGTATGGAACACGTCAGACAGCATTTGACCCAATGATAGGTTGTATTATGAACTAGATCGTTATAATGACCATAGAATTTGCGAAATGCTGACTTCAATCGAGATTGTTGAAACCCCTGTACCATAAACTTTTTTGTCAGTAGCTTACCTCGATTTAAAAACTGATTATACGCAGCACAAGCTCTTGCATATCGAATGAGTTGAGATATATAAACACCATATGCAGGTGATAATGGAATATTGTTACATAACTATGGGGAGTTGACGATGGAGAAGCGGAAATCATTCTGTTTGTCATACAGTTGAGTTTTCAGTTTGCCGTTAATATCTACTTTTAATAAAATATCTAAGTATGAAGCAGGAGTGGACGACTCTGCGGTGTCCTTAATTTCGAGCTCACAGGGATATATCAAATCGACATATGAATGAAAGTTATTATTGTTAATAGACAAAACGTCATCGATATATCGAAATGTCGAATTGAAGGCTACAGCGAGAGATTTTTTCTTTTCACGTAGAAGTTTTTGAATAAATTCTGCTTCATATGAATATAGAAACAGGTCAGCTAACAAAGGAGCACAATTCGTGCCCATGGGAATTCCAATAGACTGTTGGAAGATCTGATCACCAAAGACAACGAAGAACTCTAGCATATTTTTTATTTCAACTTCAGAGTACTTGTGCATGGAATCAGAGTGGTGTTTAGCAAAGAAAGTTTTTGAATGACTGATCACTAGATATGAATATTTACGTTTTCCATATTTGTTGAAGAAGGAAATGTCTATGATGTCAAAAAGTCTCGTCTTTCATTTATCGTGAGGGATGGTCGTGTATAGTGTTGAAAAGTCATAGGTTTTAATGTTATTAATTTGGGAAAAATTCTGCGATTTCAAGTTTACTAAAAGTGCTTTAGAAATTTGTAGAATCCACATTTGATTAACACCACTTCTGGCAGATGTAGTCGCACAGTAAGTTTGAAGTTTCTCCTTCACAGCTGTTAATATTTTCGTGAGGAGCAAAGATAGGGGCTTGGTAGAACACTTACTGGATCCAGCAATGTATCTTTGTTTGTAAGGGTTTTTATGTAGTCTAGGAATCTAGTATAGGTACGGTCTTTAGAAGATGATCCATATTGATTTTTGAGGTCAAAGGTCAAGGGTCAAGCTGGACATAGGAATATACTGTCCGCTCAGTATCTTGATAACGTTTTGCTTGACAGACATCAAACTTGGTAAACTGGTATATCTTTAGGAGAAGATGCCCCTATTGATCTAGAGGTCACATGGCCAAAGGTCAAGCGTCAAACTGGACATAGGAATATACAGTCCGATCAATATATTGAGAACCCTCTGCTTGACAGACATCAAACTTGGTACACTGGTACATCTTCAGGAGATGACCCCTATTGATTTTGAGGTCAATTTTGAGAAATGTTTCTTCCCATCAAGCGTCAATACTAAACCACAACCACTGGTTTAGTCTTGACGCTCGATGGGAACAAACTTTTCTATTTTTTGCCACATATTACACTCGATAATTTTAATAGGTAGACGATTTGTTTGTTATAAGCTTTTGTAGTTTAATTGTAGTTTTACTTTCCTTACTTTACTATGTAAATATTCTATCGTCCTGAAGAAGGGACAGTTCGTCCCGAAAAATCGACAATTCACTGTTGTTCGTGTCGTTTGTCATATTTAGTTAGTCATTTTTTAGTTTGTCATTTATTATATATAAATATATATATATATATATATATATATATATATAGAGAGAGAGAGAGAGAGAGAGAGAGAGAGAGAGAGAGAGAGAGATATTAGAATGGGTACTGCCAGAAATTGAGGTTTGCCTGAATGTCGGTGGACGACCACGAACCTGATGACAGAGCATTGCGCAAAACCTCCATGTCAAGTGATAGTCTAACAGTTTTTCTGAGTCAGATGGAGCAGTAGATAGGGGATCCTTCACAAGCACGCCATGTTGTGATTATATTTTGCCATATCAAAATTTAACATGTCGCCCTAGAGAGAGTGAAATGGAAGATAAATTTGAAAAGAAAGGTGACAAGTTAAGCTTTATACGTTTGACAGAAATACTTCTTTGATATATTTTAAGTAATATGTTGATGTATGTGCTGAGTTGAATAATTGGAATACCTGTGAGAAGATTATTTAGTTAGCTGTTGCTTTGCGAGGCCTAGCACAGAGTGTCCTTGAAAATTTCCAAGAAAGGGGAAAATGTAATAATAAGCTTTTGTGTAATGCATTAGAGGACAGGTTTTCTCCATCAAATCAGATTGTACTCTATAGGGTGTTGTTGTGGGAATGGTGACAGAGACATCAGCACCACTGTCAGAGCTTGAACAGAATGCATCAGCTCACTAACCTGGTATACCCTACTCTTGTGGACGAAGGGAAACTCTGACTGTCAGAATTCATTGATGCACTGATGAATGGTACATTTGTTTGTAAATCAGATGTACAATTACACATAAGCGGTTTTAAGCGCAAGGTGAAGATAACGAACAGTGATCAATCTCATAACTCCTATAAGCAATACAAAATAGATAGTTGGGCAAACACGGACCCCTGGACACACCAGATGTGTGATCAGGTGCCTAGGAAGAGTAAGCATCCCCTGTTGACCGGTCACACCTGCCGTGAGCCCTATATCCTGATCAGGTAAACGGGGTTATCCGTAGTCAAAATCAGTGTGCCAAGAACAGCTTAACAATCGGTATGAAACACGTCAGACAGCATTTGACCCAATGCGAGGTTGTATTGACGAACTAGATCGTTATAACGACCATAGAATTTAAATGACGCAATGCGCCATACTGTGGAGCTGGATGTCTTTAATACAGCGATATGTTGCAGAAAACAAAGGTTTATTTAGAAGAAGCCAGAACAGAAAAAAGGCTAAACTGGATGACATGACTTTCTTACCGAAGGCAGTGTACATTCTACAGAAAGAAATAAAATTGATGAAGCAAAGAACTGAGAAGCAATTTAGACAGTCACGAACAAATGAAGATAACAAACAATGATCAATCTCATAAATCCTATGAAAGATACAATTTAAGAGAGGGTAAAGACGGACACATGGAAACGCTAGTGGTAGGATCAGGTGCCTAGGAAGATAGTCCTAGGAAGAACGGCCTAACAATTGGTATGCGTCACATCCAACAACAATTGATCCAGTGATAGGTTATATTAATATTTGCAAATTAGATCGTTATAGCGACCATGGAATTTATGAAATGCTGACGTTAATCGAATCTGTTGCAACACCAACTTATTTGTCATTAGTCTGTCTCGATTTAAAAATTGATCATACGCCGAACATATTATCGGGTATCGAATCAGTTGGGAACATAAATACCATATGCAGGTGATAATAGAATATTGCTAAACAAATATGGGAAGTTGACATTGAAGAAGTTGAAATCACCTCGGTTGTGTTAAAGTTTGCCGTTGACATCTATGTTCAGATATTGAAGATTGTATGTTGTATTCTATTTCGAGTTCACTGGGATATAACTTGCTATATTAAACATGGTGTTTAATAAGATATTTATGGTAGCTGATATTGATGACATACTAGGACTTCATTTATGAGAAACACTGCTTATTTGATTGCTTTTCTCAACTTTTCCATTTTGATTAATGGGCAACAAGTAAATCTTCTCTTTGAAAGACTATGTTTTTGTAAGATTACACTAATTGAGGTCGTCACCCTACCTCCTGGTAGTGAAAGTATATTGTATAACCATTTACCCCACCTCTGACAAGTTAGCTGAGAGATCCTGACTAGTGATTGGTTCATTATGGTCACGTGAATACGTGGGATATTCTATCCCACGTCACCGTCAAAATTAATACAAGGCTTCCTTGTGAGTTATCTTTCTTGTTGCATTTGTCAACAACAATGGCGGCCAAACGGTTTGCAAGTTTGGCTGCAGACGAGATTGAAAAAAAGAAATTACTGATTAACTCCAAAGAAACTATTCGAAGCAATCAGAAGGCAGCTCGTTTGTTAAAGGCCTACTTAGGAGAACTCAATCAAAATCAAACTTTCGAAGAATATGATGCTGTTCGCTTGAACAAAGTGCTTTGCCATTTCTACATGAATGCACGAAAACAGGATGAATAATTTTACAAGGCCACAACGTTTGAAAACATGAGGCATGCGATCAACAGGTACTTGTGGGACCCCCCATATAATAGGAAATTTGACATAATAAAAGATGACGAATTTCACGATGCAAATGTGTCATTCAAGGCTGCCCTGGCTGAGCTAAAACGGATAGGGAAAGGGAGTGTACAACATCATCCTGTTATTAACGAGAGTGACTGTCAAAAACTGTACGAGTCGAAGCAAATGAATCCCCAAATCCAGTACGGACTTTTGAATAAAGTTCAATTTGATGTAAGGCTATACTTTTGCCGGAGATCGGTAGAGAACATGCATATTATGTCAAAATCAACGTTCGAAGTCTTGCAGGAACCAAAATCAGGACTGAAATATATGGCGAAATGTACAGACGAATTAACTAAAAACCATACAGGTAACGACAGGGAAACCACCTCCGGTATGATGGCAGAATCCCCGGGATCTCGATTCTGTCCGGTAAGATCTTTTGAAAAGTATATTGGCAAACTCCATCCCAGTTGCTCAAGTTTATGGCAAAGACCAAGGGATTCGTTTGACGATGATGATGAAACTTGGTACTGTAACGTGCGATTGGGTGAGAAAAAACTAGCATCTTTCATGTCAAAACTAAGCCAGGACACAAATCTGTCACAAATCTATACCAACCATTCATTAAGGGCCACTGGTACTACAATTTTGACCAAATGTTTCTTTAGTCCATCACAAATAATGGCCGTGACTGGACATAAATCAGTGCAGTTTCTAACAGTCTACCAACGAAGCAATACCGAGGAAAAAATCGTCATGGGACAGAGTCTGAAAACTGTCGCTGCTTTACCGAGCACTGCAACACTTGCTCTACCTCCACCCGAATCTGTTGGATACAGTAGCCTGGTGTCATTACCTCAGGAATATGGTGATCATGAAGCGGTTGCCGAATTGAAGGGAATCAACATTTCGGATCTCTTTGGTGACTTTAACTCTACAATCTCAAACAAAAACCTGGTTTTCGAGTGTCCAGACCGGGAAAATTATGCCAGCTTTCCACGGACGCACAATAAGGACAATCAACTTCAGCATTAACATATCAAAATAATAACTGAAAATTGTAGTGGTTTGTGCCATGTTTTGCCAGTTCTGTGTTCATCACGTTCATATCAATTTGAATAGACTGTGATATCTGTTTAATGATGTTATATCTATGTATGTTAGTGTTCTTATTAAATTGTTACATTTAAATTTTATATTCTTCCTCCAAAAAGGCTGCGACATGAAGCACATATATGAATTGGCTAGGTTATAGGATTGTATTTCCTCTCAATGGCCTGGAATGAAACCCAGCTCTCCATGCAACATGTGCTATGCAGGGAAAAAATTATGGTATGATTTTGCCTGACCACGAAAATCGAAATCAAACCCGTGCCCTCTGCAGTGCAGTCAAGTGTTATACCACTTACAGAACCACTCACAGCATGATAATCACACAGGGTATATTTACACTGATGTATTAATTTAATGGTATGATGTATAATGGTATGATGTATACATATAATGGTATGATGTATACCTATAATGGTATGATGTATACCTATAATGGTATGATGTAGACGTATAATGGTATGATGTATACATATAATGGTATGATGTATACCTATAATGGTATGATGTAGACGTATAATGGTATGATGTATACCTATAATGGTATGATGTATACATATAATGGTATGATGTATATATATAATGATATGATATACACATATAATGGTATGATGTACACATATAATGGTATGATGTATACGTATAATGGTATGATGTATATGTATAATGGTATGATGTATACATATAATGGTATGATGTATACATATAATGGTATGATGTATACATATAATGGTATGATGTTTGTTCATGCAAAAGTTCGTTTAAATACAGTCGTCTTTGAACAAGGAATATTTATGGTATGGTGCTGTCTGTAGTTCTGGTATGCAATAGCCTCATGCATATTATCAGAATAGGTCATCAGTGGGGGTAAATTCGTTATACGCCTCGCCCGGTATAAAACTTAGTGACCTGGTGTCATCCTGTACTAGGTCACTAAATGACTAGGTAACTAATAGTGCAATGCCATACCATCTGTTTTGGACA
>NC_079172.1:48406264-48428764 GCF_947568905.1 Ostrea edulis
GTATCTGTACGTGTCTATATAATGTGCATCACGCCACCTGTTTACTTCAATAGAACCATGATGTGATGTTCTTTGTTTCTGCATTTACAAATATCAAATTCAGTCTACCTTTAAGAATTTGTTTTCTCTAAAATTGCATGTTTTCAGGGATTAATCTTGTCTTTCTATATTTCTGGAAAAGTTACAGAGAAATCACTCTACCAAAGCTTGTGTTACATGTATGTTACAAAAGAAGTTTCATCCCATTATTCTAACTGTTGTGGCTCTCCTAACATCCTCATATCGCAGTACTCTTTTCATTGATAGGGAATTCATGAAGTATCAGCAGGTTTTTGTTACTACTTCATCAAGACTTGTACCACGGCAGGACATTACTTACTTGGTAAAACACTTAATTAATTAGCATAAAATTCAATTTACACAGGAAACTTCTGAAACAGAATAACGAAGGCTGGATTTGACAATTAGGGCGTTTATTAACGTAATGTCAAGACACATCTTGTGTCGTATCTATCACGCTATCCAGAAATATGTAGGGTTAAGTAGACAATGTAATATTCATAGGTGTTACATTTACTATGTAATTTACAATTTGAGTCGTGACAAATCTGGTCATTGTTCAGTAGTATGATAACGTATGTGTTGTTGGTCATTTTTATTTTATTCGTGACCCCTTGTGTCTCAGATTGATTGTAGCTTCCTTAACGTCTCGCTCGAGAATTTTTCACTCATATGGAGACGTCTTGTGTCTCAGAAAAATGCGATCTTTTTTTTTATGGTGACTATGGAGAGACGTAGATCATGCTTGCTGAATGAAATTATGTTGATGATTGATGTTGATTTCATAAGCGGTATAGTTTTGTGGTTGTTAAGGTTTCTGTTCTTTATCATATCCATGCATGATGCATAGTATACATCGTACAATTCCATGGGGATTCGGGTTAGAATAAGTCCTCAGTACCCCCCTTGCTTGTCGTAAGAGGCGACTAACTGGGGCGGTCCTTCGGATGAGACCACAGAAACCGAGATCCCGTGTCGCAGCAGGTATGGCACGATAAAGAACCATCCGTGCTCAATGGCCATAAGCGCCGAACATAGGTCTAAATTTTGCAGCCCTTCACCGGCAGTGGTCGTCTCCATATGAGTGAAATATTCTCGAGAGGGACGTAAAACAATATTCAATCAATCAATCAATATATATCGTACACATCTAAAAGTTTGATTTATTGTACATACATATTGTACATGTAGCGGTGCATTATATCGATTTTATTTGTATGTATAAAATGTTTTAGGAAAATGATATTGCTTTTACAAAACAAAATGCTAAGGATATTCTATTTTCAAAGATTTTTAGATCTACCTTATGCTGAAAGTTTCATTATAATAAAAACGTCTACCATATACGCTGTCCATACCAGACCACACGATTTCTGTTCGTCTTGTTTAAAATTATCCACTCCATGAAAAAGAAGTTCCCAATTCAGCAGAACCGATCGCAGTACCTCAGCGGTAAAGTTCGCTTCGTAACCGGTAGACCATGAGTTCGAACCCAGTACTAAATCTAAGACGTTAACATAGGTAGTGATTGCTGTTTCACCAAACGTTCGACATTTAGAAGTTAAAATCACGTTTTTTTTTTTTTTAAATATGACCTTAACAAAGGAGGTTTCGTGTCGCGGCAGGCGTTGCCACGTTAGAGAACACTGAGCGCTAACCATAGATCTAAATTTGTGGTATTTCACCTACAGCTGGTGACTTCTCAATATGAGTGGAAAATTCTCGACGGGGCGTAAAACAAAAAACCAACCAACCTAATTCAGTAAATCGCTGAATCTCCTGATTGGCGTTTTTGGCATGGAGTTCGTCAAACAGAAATTCCTTTAACCATATTTCTTTCTGTCTGAATTGTCACGATTGTGATAGCCTTGTTAGCCAAAGAAAAGATGGTATGGTTTTTAGCTCCCGATCTGAGCGAACGCCATTTAATCAAAATGACAGACTGTGGTTTTTGACATCTGTTAAAGGTCACATTTTTGCTCTGATTGTCTATAGATGAGATTTTCTGCTCTATTTGTTTCTTCTGAACAACATTTGAAATGACATGATAGATGACAAATTAGTTCAGATTAAACTTAATTCACAATTGTATGTATTAATCTGTAGTTGAAGGTACTTGTGGAAACACTGAATCTGTCAAGCGTGGTGTTAATTTGTTAAAAATAGAGGCGGAAATAAACCAACTTAAAAGTGGTTTCATCCAAATGAAAGATTTTTAACTAACCGCAAGTAAGCAGTTTAATGAAAGATACATATGTATCAGAATGTACACTGAAATACAGATAGAGGAAAGTGAGAGAACATTGGAAGCTAAATAGTGAATAGGTAGACCGGTATTTTGACGACAAACTTTATAAATATATTGTTTCATAGAAATGTGCAACATTTAACTATTGCTTGATTCAACAACGATAAAGGGTTTATCATCTACGTTAAATACATTATTTTCTATTGGCAGAAAGTGGTAAAGCTTCTTATGATTTGCTGCATAATTGGACACGTATAAGGTGAATAGAAATTACTTTAATTCAGTAAAGTGCATTTGATGTTACATGTATTTGTTAAATAATTCTAAAGAAAAGTAAGAAAATATGTGACGTGGAGCAATATTGCTGTTGCAGAGGAGCTATTGTTACGTCATTCCAAGGACGCCATGTAGCTGGACCTACAATTTTTAAGTACATTTTTTATGCCTACATTACAGGGGTAGTATAAAAGTAAAAAGAAAAACTGGGGACATAGTGATTGTTGTGAAGTACATGTACAGTTTATGAAACTGAATCTTTTTACACTTATTTACTTACGATTTATTCGCATAAACTGGATTTGTCTTTTGGTGTCAAAACAACATATTAAGCAATGCTTAATGCTACCAGATCGGAAATAAATGACCTTTTTGCACTTTAGATACGAAAAAAAAGTCATCGTATAGAATTTGTGATAAAAAGAACATATTGTCATTTTTCAAACTGCCCATAAATCACAAAGTCTGTTATAAATCAAATTTTTGATTTCATACAGAATGTCGGGTAAATTAATCTTGACGCTTTTAAGATTGCTATTCTATTAGGAAAAGATTAATTAATGCATTTACAACATTTTAATTGGTCCCAAGTCTATGAAGTTGAAATACATGTACATCTAGAGGTATAAATATTGACCATATATTGGATGAAATAAAATTAACCGTGCAATCATGCAGATTTAGAACTTTTTGTATATATTTATGTACAATAATGCGCATCATGAAAAATATGCCAGCAGATCAGCAATTGCGGTTCATAACGCCATTTTCACTGAAAAACGTTCTTTATTTCGTGTATTTCGTATCATTTACCATTGTATCTTCTCAAATGTATAAAATATCGTACATGTCATATGAAAGTGTCACAACAGCATACATGTACATAATAAAATACATAAAATCGATACGTGAAATCTATTACACAAACACTACATGGACACCGTAATTTTTATGGTCACTGATGGGAGTGATACACTTGTATAATCATTTCAGAGTTATCATTGTGTTTCATTTATAAAGAGATACATGTGCATATAATACACTAGAACATTTCTGAAAAGTACACTAGTAAATCCAAGCGAAGCAATTTAAAATCTTCATAGATAGAAAATGACATCTTCAGTAAAAAGAATGACATCTACAGTAAAAACGAATGGCATCTAGAGTGAAAAAGAATGGTATCTACAGTGAAGACGAATGGTATCTACAGTGAAAAAGAATGGTATCTACAGTGAAAAAGAATGACATCTACAGTGAAAAAGAATGACATCTACAGTGAAGAAGAATGGTATCTACAGTGAAAAAGAATGACATCTACAGTGAAGAAGAATGGTATCTACAGTGAAAAAGAATGACATCTACAGTGAAGACGAATGGTATCTACAGTGAAAAAGAATGGTATCTACAGTGAAAAAGAATGACATCTACAGTGAAGAAGAATGACATCTACAGTGAAGAAGAATGGTATCTACAGTGAAAAAGAATGACATCTACAGTGAAGACGAATGGTATCTACAGTGCAAAAGAATGACATCTACAGTGAAAAAGAATGACATCTACAGTGAAGACGAATGGTATCTACAGTGAAAAAGAATGACATCTACAGTGAAAAAGAATGGTATCTACAGTGAAAAAGATTGACATCAACAGTGAAAAAGAATGACATCTACAGTGAAAAAGAATGGTATCTACAGTGAAAAAGAATGGTATCTACAGTGAAAAAGAATGGTATCTACAGTGCAAAAGATTGTTGATGTCGACATCAACTGTGAAAAAGAATGACATCTACAGTGAAGAAGAATGGTATCTACAGTGAAAAAGAATGACATCTACAGTGAAAAAGAATGACATCTACAGTGAAAAGGAATGCCAATAACAGTAAAACAGAATGACATCTACAGTGAAAAAAGAATGACATCTACAGTAAACAGAATGGTATCTACAGTAAAAAAGAATGGTATCTACAATAAATAAAAAAAGAATGCCAATTACAGTAAAAAAGAATGACATCAACAGTAAAAAAGAATGACATCTCCAGTAAAAAAAAGAATGGTATCTACAATAAAAAAAAAAAGAATGCCATTAACAGAAAGACAGAATGACATCTACAGTGAAAAAGAATGACATCTACAATGGAAAAAAATATTCAAAGTTCATTATGTGGTTATGATAAAAGGGAACCAGAATAGAAATGGTTGGAAATCAGCTACTATTCTAGTAGAGACAAAATAACCAAATCAATAAACTGTGACATGTAGGTGATCATGAATAATTTTGCTACATTGTTGTATTACTATGCTAGAAGTTTTAATGGGTGCAGTACTTTTATCTACAGAAATAAGAAACTTGGATGTAAACGAATAATCCATGCTATTTTTCATATATATCAAATGAATATCTACAGGCATAACAAATAACGTACGGAAAACTGATAATTCATGCTATTTTTCTAAGTCCAAGGACCATAACTTAGTGAAAAATCAACAGACTGAGACGAAATTCAAACTTAACCTGTAACTTGTTATGACAAAGCAATGTGCCAGATATCAAATATCTGTAAGAACATAGAAAAAAGTGCAGAAAACTGAACTGATGGACAGACGGACGGAGCGCAAACCTGAAGTTCCATTCGACTTCGTCCATAGGGGACTAAAAAGAATGACATCTACAGTAAAATTGTATTGTAGAGAATGACAACTACAGCAGGAAAGCATGACATTTACCGTGTTAAAAGACCGACATCTGCAGTAGATACACAGTTAGAGCTACTGATCACGATAGTTCAGTGGTAGAGCGTTTGCTTCGTAACCGGAAGTCGTGAGTTCGAGCTCTGCTCATGACATGACCGCGTCAAACCTGATACGTAAACATAGGTAGTGGCTACTTCTTCGCCAAATGTAACTGTATGAAAACGCTCGGCAATTAGAAGTGAGAATCACAGGTCTTTTAGATATGACCTTTAAAACGGAGGTCCCGTGTCGCGACAGGAGTTAACACATTATAGAACCCTAACTACTACGGGTCCTGAGAGCTAAGCATATGTCTAAATTTGTGGTACTTTACCTACAACTGATGACGTCTCAATATGAGTGAACAATTTTGGACGGGACGTCAAGCAATCACACTATACCTATATTGCTAAAGTTGATACAGTTATATTTATAGTGGATACTGATTGATATCTACAGTAACAGAGTTATATTTATAGTGGATACTGATTGATATCTACAGTAACAGTTATATTTATAGTGGATACTGATTGATATCTACAGTAACAGTTATATTTATAGTGGATACTGATTGATATCTACAGTAACAGAGTTATATTTATAGTGGATACTGATTGATATCTACAGTAACAGTTATATTTATAGTGGATACTGATTGATATCTACAGTAACAGAGTTATATTTATAGTGGATACTGATTGATATCTACAGTAACAGTTATATTTATAGTGGATACTGATTGATATCTACAGTAACAGTTATATTTATAGTGGATACTGGTTGATATCTACAGTAACAGAGTTATATTTATAATGGACACTAATTGATATCTACAATAACAGAGTTATATTTATAACGGATACTGATTGATATCTACAGTAACAGTTATATTTATAGTGGATACTGATTGATATCTACAGTAACAGTTCTATTTATAGTGGATACTGATTGATATCTACAGTAACAGAGTTATATTTATAGTGGATAGTGATTGATATCTACAGTAACAGTTGTATTTATAATGGATACTGATTGATATCTGCAGTAACAGTTATATTTATAGTGGATACTGATTGATATCTACAGTAACAGTTATATTTATAGTGGATACTGATTGATATCTACAGTAACAGATTTATATTTATATTAGATACTGATTGATATCTACAGTAACAGAGTTATATTTATAATGGATACTGATTGATATCTGCAGTAACAGTTATATTTATAGTGGATACTGATTGATATCTACAATAACAGAGTTATATTTATAGTGGATAGTGATTTATATCTACAGTAACAGTTATATTTATAGTGGATACTGATTGATATCTACAGTAACAGAGTTATATTTATAGTGGATACTGATTGATATCTACAGTAACAGAGTTATATTTATAGTGGATACTGATATCTACAGTAACAGTTATATTTATAGTGGATACTGATTGATATCTACAGTAGATATCTACAGTAGATTGATATAATGATTGATTGTACGATTGTTTAATGGTGATTTTAAGACATATATTGTTGATACGGAATTACATCTACAGTAGAGGAGACCTGCATGTCTGTGGTTAAAAAAAGAAATTTACAGTAGATACCGACCACACACTTTGTTTTAATAACAAATTCTTCTATAGCTATGAAGAAAAAAAAAGCACGAGCCATTGTGTAATATTTTCCATTAAGGTAATATAAAAAATATCACATCTTAAAATAAAACATCTTTACATGCTATCTAATTAAAAACAAAAGTTACTACAAATAAAGGACAATTATAAAAATGTTGTTTTAAAAAGGTTGCACAAATGGCAAAGCAGTCGTTATTTCTTAACATACGTCAGAACCATGACAGGTAATGTACACACCACAAGACTCCACCAAACTACACCATGCACTTTAACTGGTATCCCAACAGGCGAGTTGTTAAAATTTTACTTATATGACTGACATTTATCTTATTTTGACTTCGAGAAGACAGTTGGAACACCAAAGTTCTAGTTTCATATTTTATATAACGGTCCTCTACCAAATTAACAACATTTCAGGGTGATAGCTGTGACATTTCAGGATGATAGCTGTGACATTGTTGGTGTAACAGAAGCACAAGTAGTAAACAAGACTAGTCCAGTTTTTCACATGCTTTTAATCCCACTTTTTAAAATAGAATTTAGATCAGTATTTGAAGAAAAAAAATGTTGACTCGAAAAAGTAATGCTGTCAATATTTCTGTCAAATGATTAGCCTAAACAAAAATCACATACATGTACCAAAGATTCTTTTGAAAATCGAATATGGTTATGCAAGAACTGTATATTACCTGTGATAAAAATATGAACAAAAATAAAACCAAAAAGAGTGTAATTAAATTCAATATTTCATTTTTCTTCAGAATTGGTATAAAATTTATTCTTTCAGCATCCGTTGTACAATGGAGAGGTTTTATTTGCAAGACAGTCAAGGTGTATACGTAGTTGATGAATATTTCAAGGTAACCTTAAAATACTTCACACATAATGAAGGAAGTTGATAGGTAAGAATAATTATTTGTCGAGTTTACCTCTTGTGACGCACAAGAAGCTAAACAGCTATAGCCTAATGCACGGGTATAGTTCTAACTGTCTTCACTATTAAACTATAGCATAAGCGACCTCTCTACACATTTGATGATGGAGAGAACCACCTCGACATCTAGCTCTATGATGATGGTGGTGATGATGACGATGATGATTGTATTGTATATAAACTTGACATAGGAAATCCATTGTTGACTACACTGATTATTTTTTTTTTAAAAAAAGACCCTTACAATATGAAAATGGAAAATTTTGATGTACGAATATAGAACAGGACGACTTTTCTCTGTATCATGTAAACTATTTAAGTTTTATGGATGCAAAATTTAGGTAACCCAATGAAAGAATGAATTAGTTACACGGTGGATTAAAGAATGTGCACTGTCATGTCGCTATCACTTCCGACTAGAAATATAACAAACAGCTATTGTGATACCACCCATTTATGCAAAGTGTAAAACGTAACCAGACTCAATACAGTAGGATGTACAGGGGCATGGACGGGTCAGCACAATATTTGCAGCCTTTATTTTAATTATTTTCTTTCTATAACTTTGGTATTATCCCTACCCATTCATGCTTTATACTGCCCAATGTTTCATATTGGAAAGATTTCTCGTTCTTGAAAAGCGAAGATGTAATGGCGTAATTTTACTAGCCGCCATCTACGACTTTCTGTCTCCAAACTATGGTTTAGGCCATAGCATACATGTGTATTAGAAAACCAACAGTATGACAACAGTGAAGAAATTGTCAAATTGGATTTCATCTCCACTCAATTCTAGTAATTCTAAATGTGCAAGACCGAGAGGCAGACAAAAAGTAGAACATCTCTTCATGCGCGACGTTTCTCAATGATATAATTTTTCGTGACATTTGAGGTACAATTCACTCCCATCCCATTTTGTTTCTACAAAACAAACTTGGGGTATATTACCAGGTCCGTTTTAGAGTAAGTGTATGGTTAACTCCTGGTTGTTGCAAGTAAAAATGTTAAGTCAACTGTGTTACCGAATGTTGTATGGCTATTACTAAGATAATGAAGCAAAGAAATGGAGGAATTGAAGTCATTGGATCAATCGGAGATCGAACCTGGGACCCTTGCATTACTTATCTAACCACTGAGCTGACTAGCCGATATACAAAGTATAGTAATATTACTACACTATGAAATTAAAACCTAATTCAGGATCTGTGCAAAACCTCTTCATATCGAGGAGATAAAAAGTGACAGAAACGTCGCGTATGACCTTAAGGTTGCTTTGGGACAAGTCTAGTTCAATAATGACACATAACCTCTGGAGAAATCGAATAGAGGAGCTATCACGTAATTAAGTTTGTTGTATAAAATATTCATACCATGAAGAAAGTGAGATCATTCTTTCCTTAACGTATTGATCATTTTCTTCTACTCTATTTGAAAATTCAAACTTTTGGGGAAAATCCCCAATACCTTCTGTTAAAAAAGGTATTGTTATGGTTTTAATTAATGAGGAATGATTAATTCAATCAGTGACAAAGGAACTGTAGACAAAGATAATTCACAATGCACTTAATAAATGGTTTAGTCTGTAAGTATTCTCTTAATACACATCAAAAGTTATGTTCATGTTAATTTAATTCCCCTTCATGTACTAGCATAAAGACACACAAATCACTGTTGGTAAAACCTGGCAACATCTGGCATCACAAAAATTTACAAATTCTGAATTAAAATATATTCATGCAGGTATATGATCGATGTTATAAATGTAGCTTAATGTTGCATAATTACAGCAAAACTTGTATTTTGTGGGGTATGTAAACAAGGTTTCTATTCTGCATAATCGACGAAGGTATTGCTCTTGGTTCATCTGTAAACCATTTAAAATAACATCTGCACAGAGCCTGAAAAGAAACAAATGAACATAGATTTATGTCGACCAACCTAACAATCATGTTGTAATTACAAACAGGTCGACCAGAGTGGTATAACATTCTGCTGAATATGTCGACATTTTATCGTCCTTTTTCATCATTGAGTCGCCGTAATAACTTAATTTGGCCGATCATATTTTGTATATTTGTTGTTTTACATCCCTTAAAAGATTCACTCATGTAGAGACGTGAACAGCTTTGGGTGACGACTTACCTTACTTAATTCCTTCTCTCCTCCTGGAGAATAGGGCGTCGGACATTAATTATCCCTCTCCTCCTGGAGAATAGGGCCTCAGACATTAATTCTCCAATAGCTCCTGTCTTGAGCTGCTCTCTCAGTTTCCTTTCAGCTAACGAAGTCTAGTACTGCTCTCTCTCTCTCTCTCTCTCTCTCTCTCTCTCTCTCTCTCTCTCAACAATCCTTCATGTTTCTTTTGGTCTTCCTCCGGAGTTCATGTTGTCTAGTACTACTCTCTCTCTCTCTCTCTCTCTCTCTCTCTCTCTCAACAATACTCCATGTTTCTTTCCGTCTTCCTCCGGAGTTCATGTTAGGACTATTCTGCTGTTATTGTTGCAGAATATGGTCAATCCAAGTCCACCTTTTCTGTCTAACTAGAGTACTGATTTCGTCAATTCCAGCTCTTTCTCATATATTGATGTTGCATGTCTTGTCTGGCTAAAAGATCCTAAAATATTCTTCTTAAATAATGTGTAGAGTAATACAGCAAGTCTTCCTCATCTCTGTTCGTGACTTTCCATGTTTCTGATCCACATAAGAAGAGGAAGATTTAAATATTTGTATTTCTTTCAAGATGACTGTCTTTCCATACCGTATAAGTGGTATTTTAGTGACATACAAATTTAGCGATTTTCCATCAATTATGGTTGTAAATATTTAACGAGAGCTAATTTTAGCTTGTTGGATGCTATCTTGGCAAGCGCTGTTCTCCTTTTCATGTGTTCTTCAGAACCTCCACTTTTACTGATTGTTGTTCTTGGGTAAACAAAGATGCCTATTTCTTCACGGTATGTACTTACTAGTGTTATGGAGTAGTTTGATGCTGGGTCAATTCGCATGACTTGTGTTTTCTAGTTGTTACTTTTGCGGCGGGTGCTTCTTGCTAATTTGTTGACTGTGTCCATCTTACTTCGTATGCAAGGTGATAACGAACAGTGACCAATTTCATAACTCCTATAAATAATTTAAAAAATACAGAGTTGGGAAAACACGAACCCTGGATACACTAGAGGTGGGACCTGGCGCCTAGGAGGAGTAAGCATCCCTTGTCGACCGGTTACACCCGCCGTGAGCCCTATATTTTGATCAGGTAAACGGAGTTAACCGTAGTCAAAATTAGTGTGTCTAGAACGACCTAACAATCGGCATGAAACACGTTAGACAACATTTGACCCAATGATAGGTTGAATTGGCAAATTAGGCCATAGAATTTGCGAAATGCTGACTATAAACGAGACTGTTGAAACCCCTGCACCATCAACCTGTTTGTCAGTAGCCTGCCTCGATTTAAAATCTGATGTGTGTATCTGTTTGGATATGAGTGCTATGCCATCTGCAAAGTCGGGTCTTCTAATTTGCTGGTAAACTTCCTTCTGATGCCTGTGATGTTCCTGATATCGACTTGTTCATGATCCAGTCTACTATGAGGAGGAAGAGAAATCCTGAAATGTTAATTCCTTGTTTCACTCCTGATTTCACCTGTAGCCAATCTGTAAGTTCACTTCCGGTTTGGAAGGTACACTCGCTTTCATGGTACATTGCTTTTATGATTTGTACTAGTTCGATGAAATACCATAGCTGTCCATTATCTTTCATATCAGATATTCATAGCAATACTTGTTTTACTCCATATTGAGTATTCCGAAGTAAGATAACAGTTCTTCGAAAAACACTAGCCTTACCTTCGTCTGTAATACATCAAAACTGTGGGAGGGGAGTTGACATCTTTCTTCCATTAAATCTCACTTTAAGCTAGGTTTTATTCTTTATTCTACTCCCAACTCTTTTGTGTAACCTAATGCCCTAAAAGTAACCTGAAGCTTATTCTGACAAGCATTCAGAGAGTATTGTATAAGCAGTACATGACTTGTCCCCTATATATTGACGGATTTAATGCGAGAGAATATCTAATGTGATTTGACCTTGAATTGTGCCCTAAACTATTGGAACCAAGTCACCATGTTTACCAGTATCACATTGATTCATACAGCTGTCACATGGAGTTTTTATCACGGACAAAGTGGTCGTATTTAAAATTGATACATAGTGGGTATCTGCCTTGGATTGCTCAGTGATGACAGTGGTTAGAGCACGTGACTAGTGCAGAGGTTCAAATTCGATCCCCGATCCAGCGAGACACTTTCTCCTTCCCTAATTCACTATCTATATGTATTTTGATGTTCATATGTATGCACGTAGAATTTCAGTTTAGAAATTATAGAAATGTTCTGTCTTTGTCAATTGCACAATGACGTGGATGATTAAGGCGGTGGTTGCGAATCTCACGAGAAAGTGCCAAATTGAGTTTTATCATAAAAGAAGCGCAATAAACACAATATATCTGTAGCAATACTGAGAAATCCTGTACAATTTAGTCCAGGATTCGGGTGTTATGTTATGTATTGTAACGTGTAGAGGTCACCCAGCCAAGTGCTGATCACGCTCGCCTTTGCTTAACTTGCGTGATCAAGAGAGACGCTTTACCACATCACTAGAAAAGCTAGCTCTCTAGCGAGGCAGTATAAGTTCCCTCTTATACTGACCGCTGTAGTATATAGTTTCTATACATTACAAACATTATACATTGTATTGAAGTTTTATATTCGTCGGACAGGAGACATATTGGATGCACGAAAATTGAGCCACACGAAATATAATGATTGTCCCATATAGTATATCAAGAATAACCGTTTATGAATTATCGTTATGGTCTAGATTTAGAATACGTGTCTGGAAGTGTGATCTTTTCCACATGGCTATGACATGGTATTGTTTGCGCACTTCACTGTGCATGAGTCTTGCATGCTTGATTAGTCACTGTACTTTGAGCGGTTGTATTCAAATTGCCGGATTGGTGAGTAGTCATACATTGCCGGCAGCAGACAGACTAGTTTCATGAAGGAACTGCAGAATGAACTTGGATGCCCCTTGCTGTGTGGTCTGGGAATAAAGCTTCGTCGAAATGCGCATCTGGTGCATCAAAATTGGTTCCGTATAAGTTTTACATTATGACCCCTGGGTCGAGGCCTCTGCTGGTGGACTGTTAGTCCCCGAGGGTATCTACAGCCCAGTAGCTAAGTACTTCGTTACTAGCTTGAAAATACGGATAAATATTTAATGAGAAATTCATTTCAATATTAAGGATTATCTCCCTCACGCATAGCTCTTATCCTTAGATGAATTTGACTCCACTATTTTTGGCACACTGTTTTCCCCTAAAATAGCTCTAAAACTTCATTGTTATTTCGGATTTCAAAGATTTCGGTTGAGCATCACTGAAGAGATATTATTTGTCGAAATGCGCATCTGGTGCATCAAAATTGGTACCATATAAGTTTTACATTATCCTGTGTGGACTCCATATGAGGTCAAGATCTGAAGTACCTGTTCATTTACGTGTGTATGTATAATTTTGAAATCATGCAGCTCAGTGATCATTTTTGACCTTTGTTTAAGTTTACTGCGATGTGGACCTTTAGCCATGTTAGCTACTTGACAGCTTCACTCTACGGAATACCCGAGGACAGAGGGCGGTATCAGATTATTTGGACTCGCCACATTCTACCGTGTATTTACTGGTCATAGAGGATGTTTCTAGCCGTATCCGGTGTATTTTTTGTTTTGGATTTTTAATGTTTGTACATATGCAAATAAATTCATATTGTTTACTTTTGTTTTGTACCTTCATTGACAAAGGCCATCCCTGAATTTTACACAATTTAGGTTATTGTTGCAATCCAATGTTCGGCTGAGGCACCAAAGAATGATCCGATGCGTGCAAACAGCAAGTCTAGATATAACGCATTCAGTTTTATTTACTTATTATGCGCCTGTTCCTTAAAAAAAACCGCTTTCACTGTGAATCTAATTGGCTTGCAGGAATATCACTTGTTACGAAACGCCTCGATGATTTTAAGAAATAAATTGCGCTATGGATCTCTCATACGCACATATCGCGGATGGACTGGACACAAAAAATACTAACGGCTTGGAGCACAGTCTGTCGTATTTCTCTGCGTCAAGAGTGACTGGTATTTTCTTTAATTTGTCCATTTAATTTTTATGTATCAATGAAAAAATATATATTCAGAAATACGTACGGAGTGTTGCAGACCAAATCCCAAATATAAGGGCTGTGCTGTTTTTAGTTGTAAGAGAAATTTTGTCGATGCAATTGCAAGAGCCTATCATATTAAGGAGGAATGACAGACCAGAGACATTTGATATGGATGAAAGATGTGTACAACAATATTTTGAAATTGAAAACTTTCAAATTTTCTCTATTTAGTAAATAACTGCAGTTTTAATAGAAAGTAGTCTTTAGAAATTACAAAACCCTTCTGGACTCGAACCCGCAATTTACAGATCAATAATCGACATATTAACGGACTGAACTACCTAGTTTAAAAGGATGTACAAGTATTGCTTATGTTTATACTTTCATTCATGTTTTAAAAGGAAGTCTGCCATTATGACAATGTAGTATACCTCCTTAAGAAGAACTCCGTAATTGTGCTATAAAGACCTAAGATTTACTATGCCCAATTCTTGAGTATGTGTGTTTAATTGGATTTAAAAAAAATTCGATGCAAAGTGTTTTCTCAACATTTTTTTTTTTAAAATGTAAACCACAATAGGTGTTTGAAAAATGAAGATAAACTAGCATGTCGCTTTACGTCTCGCGTTTATTATCCCTTTAAAAACATTGGTAATCATCAGTTATTCACGGCAAGTTTCAGCAAACCAGTCACAAAGAATGAAATCATTGATATGCAGTAAGACGGAAATCAGAATGTTTCTTCAAGGCAAGTGAATAAATACAAAATACAAATTATACCTTTATTAATTCAAAATTCTTTAACCATCAAAAGATGCTATCAACATTATAAGTTTCTGTTTTCCTGAGTATAATACCCAACATTTAGGTTACGTCATCCGTAAGGTGCCACCTATATGAATTACTACGTATACAAAACCAAATTTGCAAAGATTTTGTTTTGAATGAATCTCAAACATTAAGCAACATCCGCAAATTTAAATCCTCTACATGCATATTAAATGCATGTTTTGGAGGAACTCATGGACGCCATTACATGTACATTTAAAAACGAAGGAGTGTTGACTGCCTGCAGGATTGAGATCACCATGAATTTGATAGAAGTACATCGGGGTATATAACAAAAGGAGTCAGAATCGCTATTCATTGCTTTTTCCTGATGGGTCCGTATAAAAAATGTCTAACTGCACCATGTGCATTATTTTTGACGTCGACATTATTTGTTCTTGAAATCTGCTATACATGTCGATCGAGTTATATCGCTGATTCGTGTCGTTTACAAATGTCCACAAACGGGATGATATTAAGGAATCGTTGTGTAGGAAACCAGGATTTGGATTATTCCTTTAGGAATTTACAGTCATTGCCTGATAACATGTGCGACTTTCCAGGAATAACCGTGATTCGTCTTACCGGTAACCAGATTTTGGACTTACCAAACTTGTCTTGCCTGCCAGGCTTGGCGACTTTGGAATTATCCAAAAATAAGCTTACTTCGTTAAAGGCAATTTCATTAACGGGCAATAGGAAGTTAATGTACGTAGATTTATCATTTAATCACATAACCTATATAGAAACTGGAGTTCTGGAACTATCAACGTTTCATACCATTTCATTGAAAGGAAATTTTCTTATTTCACTTGATGTACGGGATTTGGTGATTACAAGACCTTTCGGTTTGATAGACATTTCCAACAATCAGGTGGAAATCATCGTCAACAGCGAAGACTGGAAGGTTAACTTGAGTGCTACATACGGTCCTGGATACATTGATGGGACATACAATAACATCAGAGAACTTCCAAACTGGGAGAAAATAGGATTTCCGAATTTACTTTACTTGGGAAAAATTTTGAATTTTGCATTGGATTTTCGGCATAATCCCATTTCATGTGACTGTCAAATGGCACAACCTTTAGCTTATTTCAAACCTCTTGCTTATGTAATAGATCACGATTATTTCAATATCACTTGTGAAACTCCGAAGGCTTTGCATGGAAACTTAGTAAGACCATTTCTAGAGAAAAATCGAATTTCACAGCTTATCTGCAACTATACAGGATTTGCAATGTGCCCTGAAAGATGTTCATGTGTGAAAAGGCCAAAATACACTCACAGTAATTACGGCGCACTAACGTTTACATTAAGCATAAACTGTACCAGGGCAAATATCCATCGCTTACCACGCATCCTACCAGAAAGCGACCAAATCGAGTTTTATCTCCAAGGAAACATCTTAAGAAGCATTACAAAACAACATTACCTGTCACGCGTAACTGTTCTGGAATTATCAGCCATGCCGACATTTGAGAATGGTTCGCTAGAAAGTATGATCAGATTGAGAATTTTTTTTATTCCAAGCTTACAGCAGCTAAAAGGCATATCGCGCGAATTTGAATTTTTTCATCCGTGTGTATTTCTACAAAAAGATAATTTCATAGTTAATTGCACGTGTTCGCATCTCTGGATGCACGAATGGTTGATGACCAATAGTCCTGTTAATTGTAGAAGTAATTTTACATTCAAGTGCATTAGCAGAGCTGGAACTGAAAATATGTTTACATACCTTCCAGAGATGGATTGCTCGGAGAAATCCAATAAATTCGTTCTCATTTGGTCTTTGTCCATTATAGCCATTTGTTTCGCTTCGCTCTTTGTCACTGTACAAATGTGGAAATATGAAATTCAACTCGCTTGCAGAATGTTTAATAAATGTAAACGATCACAATGTGGAGGCAATTTGGCACGGGACTGCGTTATGTTTGTTTCTTGTGATGGGGGAAATTACGACATTCACTCATGGGTTTTCAAAACGTTAGAGCCTTTTTTGATAACGAAAGGCTTCTACGTGTTCTTACCAGCACGTGACCTGCCGTTTGGAAGTGTTCGATGTGAAGAAATAGCCAGAGAAATATCTGCATCCAACTGTTACATAGTGATACTGTCGGTCAATTACCTAGAGGAATGCTCTTTTGATACACGCAATGAATGGAGATTAATCTGGAACGTATTCGTGTCGGATAAGAGAAAGAGGTTATTTGTCATTAATTACGATCTCCTTAAGAAATCTTGCGTTTCTTGTAGAAAAATGAGAGCTGTTCTGCGAACTACTAATGTCGTCGATTTTTCTGCTGGAGAGAATATTATCATTTCAAAATTGTCAGAGACCTTTGATTCGTGAATCGGTATGTCCTGAACGAAAAATGAATGAATAAGCTATTTACAGAGTGGCTTTTATGATTTATATTGAATTATATTCACAGTATCATAATTTTGTTTAGTTATTATAATTAGTGTATCATTAATAGATTTATCTATAAAAACTACAAACATTTCTTTGCGATCCTGTAAATGCTTTAATTTCCATGCAACTAATTCATAATTGTATTACAGATATAGAGTGAATATAATTCCATATGTTCAGGGATTGTATACCCCCCAAAGAAATGTATCACTTTTTTGGTTTTGAAATATGGGAACGGAAATTCTGTATTGGACGTTATCTTGACATTCGGTTTGCACCAGGGAGTGCTTGTGGTATTTGGTTTGTTATCAAAACAACTGTTAGCGAAACAAACACTATGATTGTTGCATCCACAGCATCCAGTCGTCATTTGATTGATTACATGTATAAACTAGTGAAATTGATATGGTGTACTTGTATTCATTTTCATTGACAAAAGATTATCTCATTCGTTATATTATATATTGTATATAAAATGAATTATTTAAACTACCTTGAATTTGAGTTGCTTGTCATGGCATGCATTATTTCACCGATCTATTTTAGTAAATTTTAGAATGACATTGAAAGAGGAATAACACATCGGTATAATGACTACTGACGTCCTTACGAAAAACAAAACGAAAAATATTTTCCTTTTCCTTTTGTGTTTCATTGCTTAGCCGGATAGCACAGTGGATTGAGGGAGGAATAGCACTTCAGAGAAAATTGTTATGGATACATGTATGTAAAATACTATGTATTATTTTGAAATCGAAAAGTTTTACCTTATTTAACATGAAAAAAATATTAATAAAATCCCCGCTTTCAGTTTTCCCCTCAATTACAAATTCTTTACAGACAGAACATCTTAGCTCGCCGGGACGAGTGTCCACAGAGAGATATTGTGACCTCGACCGGCGTTACACTTTCACATGGGCTATACATTTTCAACCGATTGGAATAGCGCTTTGATATTTTACATGTAAATGCCTCATGAAAAGACCTTTCGTTTGGTATCAGAACGAGTCCTGTTATAATACCAAGACTTTTGACCTATTGAATTACTTTTCAAAAACATAACTTTGGCTATATCTTTTGAACCAATGGGGTATGTCTTTGATATTGTGCAATTAGATGCTTCATCACCATTTTTTTTTTAAACTGTACCAAATTGTTTGACCTAGCGACTTTTGACGTTTACCTATTTTAAAGTAGAATCACGCTTTCCTGCGAGCTATGCTGTTCTCTGAAACTCTTGTTTTAAATCTGAAATTCACACACGCAATAAAATGGGAAATATTTAACTACATTACACACTCATCACTCAAGCTTTACCAGAAATATCTACACAGCCTACAAAGTGATAATAGAATAGTCAGGTGTGAAATTTAAAACCTCACTCTAGTTCCAGGGTCTTGTCTTTATTGATTGTATATTGTTTAACGTTCCTCTCGAGAATCTTTCTCTCATATGGAAACGTCATCATTGCCGGTTAAGGGCTGCAAAATTTAGGCCTATGCTCGGCGTTTACGGCCTTTAAGCAGGGAGGGATCTTTATAGTACCACGCCTGCTGTGAGACGGGACCTCGGTTTTTGCGGTCTCATCCAAAGGACCGCCCCATTTAGTCGCCTCTTACGACAAGGGGTACTGAGGTCCTATTCTAACCCGGATCCCCACGGGACGGTCCTGCTTTTAAAAATTGGAATCTTCAGTACACATGTATAGGGAAGTGTTATGCAACTTTCGGCATTTTTGGTCATTATTCTTCATTTGGCCAATATCAATTATTGGTGTTCGAGAAGAAATGTAAAGAATATGATAGAGAATCAGACGCCGGGCAAACTTTGACAGAAAGGTTGACGGAAGATTTCCACAAAATACGCCCCATTTAAGTTGGCATTTCATTGTTCACCATCACTAAACACCATCTACCCACACAAGATTTCCCGTAAAACAACCAGGCATGCGCTGAATGGGAAGACACATAACCAGAGGTACTGAGTTATCAGAGCAAGAAAAAACGTCCCTGGGTTACCAATGACATCCTGGATCTCTGCGGCAAAAGACGAGAACATTATACAATACAAATGGAAGATATAAAATGCTAATAAAAACCGAGAGGTCCACAGGCCTTATCAGTCACCTGTGTACTAGTTAAAAGTATCACTAGTCCCAAGGGTTAAAAATCTAGAAAAAATTCCTGTTCTGAAAATATTTAAGCTAAATTCTAATATTCCGCATCAGTATATAACAAGATGTGTTCTTAAAACTTCAATGCCCTCAAAAGTGCATATACTGATAAAAGGCTTTTTATAATATAATTATGTATTATCATTAACGATACCACTCATTTGGACCCACCCTAAAGTCAAAATCCTAGGGTGCGAAAGTCACCATTTTTTGGTACATTACTTTCGGATTTTCCTAAATATGTAAACTTCGAGAAGTCCTTCAAATGATAAGACAATAATCGCTATGATAATGTTGGCTCCATCCTGAAACCAAACCCTTACTTCCTGGGATCATGAAATTTACAACTTTGGTAAAGGACTACCTACACTACTTCTTCTAAATATCTATTTAGTTTCAATTTAGTATCATTACCATTAAAGCAGATATCATTTACATGTTTTGCACATATACACTATACTAAACTGGGTCGAGGCCTCTGCTGGTGGACTGTTAGTCCCCGAGGGTCTCTACAGCCCAGTAGCTAAGTACTTCGTTACTAGCTTGAAAATACGGATGTATATTTAATTGCTGTTACAAAATTTAGAAATTCATTTCAAAATTAAGGATTATCTCCCTCATGCATAGCTCTTATCCTTGGACGAATTTGGCTCCACATTTTTGGCACGCTGTTTTTGGCTATATTTAGCTCTAAAACTTCATAGTTATTTCGGATTTCAAAGATTTCGGTTGAGCATCACTGAAGAGACATTATTTGTCGAAATGCGCATCTGGTGCATCAAAATTGGTACCGTATAAGTTTTACATACGAAGTTTGGCCCCGCCCTGGAGTCAGAATCTTTACCCCGGGGATCATGAAATTTATAATTTTGGTAAAGGCCTTCCTGCTCTATATCACTATGTATTTAGTTTTCTTAAAGCTATGCAGTCGTAGAGAAGATTTTCGAAAATTGATCGATTTTTTACCCACTCCTAAGGCCGCAATGCTGCAGGAGTCCTGAAAGTTACAATTTACAAATGAGAAGACATGACAGTAGTGGTTATTGACCATAATACTCACTGGACCGATGTGGAGAGAAAAAACAAGGAGAAATTCTGGATGGATAGATTGAGGTCATTCCGCCCCAATTGCATGAACAAACCCAATGACTTCACCAGAATGAATGTGGCCTAGCTTCCCCTAGTTATAACTCAGTGTTGTTCTGTTGGTTTTACACTTTCTTTTTTGCCGTCTACTTGTTACGGCATCATCATTAGCAGTCAAAAAACATTTTTCAACTTATTTATTTATTCTCTATTATTCATAATATCCTTACTTAGTCCCCCTAATTATTTTTTTCCCCAATTTTTTTCTATACTCCATTGCCAGATTGGATATTTATTTTTCGATTTAATCTTTTCATATTACTTTATAATTTTTATTTTATTTTTCCATCACAGTTCAACACTAATTATACAGCTTTACACCTCCAAGTACGAACTACTCATTATAAGCCGTCATTAGAACGAGTTAATATACCGCGTAAGGATACTGAATAGTTAAATCGTTCTTTGTTTTTGACTTGATCCAGCGTAGGACGAGTCAGTTCAGATCTGTTTTGACGCTCGATGGGTTCAGACTTTTCTATTGCCAGATATTACTCTCAATAATTCTAATATGAATACATTTTGTTTGTTATCAGCTTTTGTAGTTTAGTTGTAGCCTTAGTTTCCTTTTCTATTTAGTGTTCTTTTCTATGTAAATATTCTATCGTCCTGAGGACAGGTTGTCCTGAAAATTTGACAATTCACTATTGTCCGTGTCGTTGGTCATTTTTAGTGCTTAATATATATACTAGAGGAGAAAAGAAACTGTGCATTATTTAATATATGAAATAATAATAATAAAAAAAAAACAAACCAATGAACAAATTTTATTTTTTGTAATACGGTTAAGGTGGGTCCTTAGTCCTGGATTTTTGGGGTTTAGGTAGCATTTTTTGTTTGGAATCAATAAATTAACATTCAGAGTAATGAAAAAAGGCAAAACAGTTAAGGGTTTCCATATTAAGTTTTATTACATACACCACTAAAGTCATATACCCCGATGTAGATTTTTATGAAATTCATTGGAAACAGTTATTTGTTGTTATTTTAATATAAAAACAACAAAATATTTTTTGAATTGCATTTATTTATCGGGAAACATGTCAATAACTAAAACACATGTCATTTTCAATATGTTCATCAAGTTTTAGAATAATATGTGCAAAATTATTGAATTATCGTTATTCCCCAAAATGTTAAAAAACAAACAAATGTGGACGCATTTTCCTTATAGCATGGTTTACATATAATTTTTTCTGTTTATATTAGTAGAGTTACATCTGTTATAGTTATTCATGGGGAAAAATCCATACCTTTCCTTAATAATTTCAAATCTATAGCTTCCAGATTATGTATACCCCCATCAAAAACTGAAGTCTGGCACCATACAGCTGAGCTATTAAAATCACTCAGGATTAAAATGTTATGTAATTTCGTGAAAAGACACAGATAATGATTCCTTATCACCTTGGTAAAATGTTTGTCAAAAATAAAGGAAATCTATCGCATTATGGACTTGATAAATAATTGAATGAAAACAGAGTTATTGTCCTTGGATTCAATATTTTGAAACATATCATTGACTATTCAAACACAACTAAGAATTTTGAAATATTTTATGGCTAACAAGATTTTTTACAATAACTATTGAAAAAGATTCCAATAAAATTTATGTTCCTATCATTAAATCATTGACTTTGCAAAATCCTATGACGTCACAGGAGTGTGGAACTACGTTAACAGATGTATTCGTTACAACATTTCATAATCCATTAATGTTTACGTCGAATAACGTCAATTTCAGCACACTCGAAAAACACTGGTATTCGAACTTGAATTAACAAAGTTAATCACGCGTGTGACCACCATTTGCATTCACGCATGCTTGAC
>NC_079172.1:48758764-48776264 GCF_947568905.1 Ostrea edulis
AGGAAACATCAGTATTGTCCAAGAAAAGCACTACACGAGGCATTTGCCACTCCACATGCGAATCTCGGACAGACAATTCAAATTTCTGTTCTGTGTCTGTATCAACATCGGTTTGAATGTTCTGTTCTGTGTCTGTCTCAACATTTATTTGAATGTTCTGTTCTGTGTCTGTATCAACATTTATTTGGAAAGCATTGTTTCCTTGATCTTTCGGATCTTGCAGAATAAACGTTTTGACTTTTTCTTCAGCTTTTGATTTTAGATAGGCTATAAGTTTTTCATTGAATGTAAGGTAACGTTGAGTGACGCTCCCAAAAGAGTCTTTAGCATAGATAAGCAGGATAAATGCCAGGGTCACATATTTCATCCACACGCCCCAGTTCAGCACCAGTCCAATGAACTGGTAGATAAGGTATTCTACCACTATGATCAGAAATTCCAAAGCCAATACAGTAAATGAGATGATGGATATAATGAGCAAAAGTGTGATCACCATATTAACTGCTTTATCAAAGCCCGAACGAGGTTTTCTTGGTGTCCCAACATGATCTTCGACAAATATTGGGATTGGGATACTATAGTCCTCTTTGTAAAGGCGGTGATATGCTTTGACCAAAGGACTAAAGCACTTTTGTATTGGAAGGATGATTTCTAAGTTATTGAATATGAGACGACACATGATGTTAACCAGAGGCATGAAATAAAATGCAATGACAAGTAGAAGCACAGGGATGGCCATTGCCCAGTAGATCCAGGCGATGAGGAGGAAGAAAACGCCAAACTTCTTTATCGGGATTAGGAGAGTGAATATGCAGTATCCAAATGCTTGTGATCGGTTCATCCCACGCATGTCCCTGAAGCATTTTCGGATTACGTACCGAGATCGCTCAGTCACTTTCCTCTGTAGAATTCCAAACAGGATCATATCAAAAAATAAGGTGATGTAACAAAATAAGAATATTCCATGGATTGGGTTGAAGTAAGCTAAGAGGTTTCCTGGGTAATCCGGACGAAGACCATGGGACTCTGCTGTCTTTCTCCGCTGGTTTCTATTTGTGTCTTCGTATATGTAGTAAAAGTAGAGTCGGAGAACCCATGGTACCGCTAGGAGGATAAGAAGCAATATCATCATGATCTTCTCCAAGCACTCATGCCACAAGATGGTCTTCCGACATGGCTGAAAAGTCCCAAACATATTGCTATAGCAACAGTCATTTACCGCATATCGCTCTCGCACTCGACATTTCACTATTGTGTCATACAGTGTCCTGAATACTCCTACGGGTACATGGTTAGCTGGGATTAGACGATCTGCCTTCATTTTAAACAAAAGTTTGGATACGGTCATTATGTATGGTTGATTTTCCTGCAAGTCCTTGACCAAGTCTTTGAATTTATTCATTTCGGGATCGCTTTCTAGGTCATTGAATCTAATCATATTTTTAGGACGAGATGTTGGAGGCTGTGTGTTGACTGCTGTTTTCAAGATTTTCACCTTGACCTCTTTGTCTAATTTGTGGGTATACACTAAATTAATGTACTTCTCACGATACCACCTTTCTGGTACTAATAGAGGGCTGTAAAGCACCACTAAAATGTTAATGACAATCATGATGCGAAAAAACACAAAGAGCCAGAGATCCTCAGATAGTTCAGAGCATTTCAGTCCGCCATCGTCGCTCCTGTAACAACAGATGTAGTAGAACTCAGCCACTCCCCGGCCATTATCCCTGATGTGCTGATTGCAGACTCTGTGTCCCTCAGGAGACTCTGTAGTGTCTGTGAGGTCTAAATTACCCAGAACCAGATCCCTGAGCTGGGACTGGAGGTGGGACACGTTTAGATTTTTATTGTCAAAGCACTGAGGAGGATCTTCTGCAATGCTGACATCAAAATTTTCCACCCCAAAACTTAGGGCTGAAAAAGACAAAGAGATGAGTTCCTCCTTGAGTAGCAGCAGACCTCTGCCCTCAGAACCTTTGGTTTTAGTCCATGTGAGGGGTAGAAAAATGTTTGTTTCTGAGAGTCCAACCAGAGGTCCTGAAGAAGCATTCTGAAAACTAAAGTTGACTTTCACCAGCTTGGTGTTTTTACTGTTGAAAAGACTGTTAAAGTTTTGTTTCATTTTCTTTCCCAATACTACGATGCTGCAGGCCTGGTTTACTGCTGTAGTAGAGGGAGTTTCTGTGGTGATATTTTGAGTGCAGACATCAGATGTATACATACACAGCAAAATTAAAAATAGATGCACAACAGACTTCATACTTCTGATTCACTGCCTCTAAATCCTATCACTGGTATCATAAATCATCAATATATGCACAATCTCACTAATCATCAATATATGCACAGTCAGGGATGTCTATTGTCAGCATCACCGGGAGCTTATGTTGCATTGGAGCAGATATCACCCACACTGTTTATTTCCATACATTGACTGGTAATCACTGGTAATTATGTATGTGGGTCATCATACTGCGCTTTGTGTTTCCTGTTTACTAAAACATAACTCAGACGTGCTCTGTTACATGTCGCTGACTAGAGGAGCACTGCTGGTCTCAAGGTGATTTAATCTCATTGAAGGGCTGTTTTCCCTCAGAACAGAAGTGCATTGAAGCGGTAACATATAATGTTTTAGTATGATTTATTGATTCCTTAATCTGTTACCATGTCTGTGGGAAACATATGGGAGGAACAGATGCATTGTAATAAGCAACTAGCATAATTTTCTGAGCAACTGATATTATGCAAATTAAGATCAGCAATAAATATTCAAACCTGTTTTGTTTAGTGTAGAGACTGAATTTTTATTGTTTATCAATTTTTTCGGCTAAATTTTTACGTGTATGGTAAATTACACATAGAAAATTCAGGAAAAGCCAGGGTCATTTAAAGTCCCTTTTTCCTTCCTTTTCCCGGGCCCTCTATATTATTCATTATTGTACACATATATAGAGCTTTATCTAATCAATACAATTATCCTAAAGTGCTTTACATGTAAAACAAACTAAAACAAAGAACAATAAATATACATTTAAAAAGACATGAAATAATACTAAACTTAGGTTAACAAAGGCAGAACTATAATAAAAAGTTACTTTAAGACATATATGCTAAAAGTTTATGAGAATGGAATCTTCTTTAAAATTTTGATGTCTGAGCATTGCAGAAGATCCTCCTCAGTGCTTTGCCAATAAAAATCTAAACGTGAATGGAATCTTCTTTAAAAAATATGTTTTACCGAGTAAGTTTATTTCTAAAAACAGCTAATATTATGTCTTCATTTCCTGACCAAAGCAAAATTCTATATTAATTCGCTTATAATCTCAAGTAGCCGATATGTCTAACAGAATCTAATATTGAAAGGAAACAAAGTGTTTTATTTTCAGTTAGTACCTTGGTGATCTACATATTCTAGTGAATATTCACAGCTTTTAACATTTAAAATATTTTTTAGTGTATGATGGGGGGGGGGGGGTCCAAGCCTTCATTTATAATCTTTTAACAATCTTTCATCATAATAGATGGACTGTTTTCCACATTATATGAGTCATAGGTATTGCATTACAACTATTGTATACAATATGGGAGGTCTGAAAAACAGCATAGGTAGATTAACTTTTGATCCTAGGGCCAGATATATAATGAGAAAGAAAAGTTACTGGGTAAAAGTCACATCTTGATGGGGTTTTAAGAATCCTGATACACAACTAAACTCTCTTGTGGTAAATATTTAATTCAAATCTTGATCCTAGCTGGGACAGTGCCACAGCAGGATTACAGATGTGTCATGACAAAATGCTATTTATTTTTTTTTAAAAAAAAATGCAGTTCCCAAGCATTGTATTTTGGTGTATAGGTCTGGATGGAGAGCAGGGTGTGTTTCCAGTTCATAATATAAGCATTGTATTTTGGTGTTTGGGTTGTATTGTATTTTGGTGTTTATAATTAGGTCTGGATGGAGAGCAGGGTGTGTTTGGGATACCGGGAATACCAGGAGAACAGGGACGCAATGGGGCACCGGGACTCAAGGGAGAAGTTGGAGAGACCGGAATTCCTGGATTGGATGGATTTCCAGGGGAGAGGGTGAGTATCAGCATCATATGGAGAATAAAGAGAGGGGTTTGCCAAAAATGAAGCTGTGTTCTGTAAATCAGTTTTTGATTGTGCAGGAGAAATATATGAATTGTTATTTGTGAGCACCCCTTTCTTGATATTTTTCATCATGAACCAGTTGATATGTTTAATTTTTGCGTGTTAAAATTCACGTGTGATATCAATTTATGTTAAAATTCACGTGCGATATCAATTTATGTGAATTATGCTTCTCTGATCAGTAATTTGCATGAAAAATAGAGTTCCCGAAACACAGGATCTCTGGAATGGCCATCAGATTTCAAATACTGATGTTTTTTAATTCATGAACATTTTCACCAATCAGAAAACATTTGTTATGATCAACAGATAGTAATTAAAATAAACATTGACACCTTGGGATTTTCTCATATGGAATTATTTGTACAATTTATAAATGCAGGTATTATTTTGCTTTCGGTTTAATAATCAATGTTATTGTTCGGGTATACATATTAAATATGCAATATATTCTTACTTGAATTTCACAACTTGTAATGTAATTTTCTCAACATTCATTAAGCAGTGTAGCCATCCATCAGGGCACTCCAAGTTTATTTACCTTGAACTCGAGCAGATGTTTGATATTCAGAATTTTCTTAAATACCCCCTACCCCCTCATAAATACAGCACAATAATGATTTTTTATAAAATTTTCAAACGGCTGATACAACCAAAAATTTGAGATAAGATTGTTTCTATATTTGTTGATGTGTGTTTTGTTTAATGTTTAAATATTTTGTGGTTTTGTTGGACAGGGTGTCACTGGTCTGCCTGGTCCTGATGGCTTGCCAGGTTTCCGTGGAGAACCTGGTTTATTTGGTATCCCTGGGGAGCAGGGTTTGACAGGCGCCCCTGGGGAGCCAGGATTTGATGGAGCCCCAGGACGTCCGGGTTTGAATGGACCTAAGGGAGTTGTTGGAGAAAAGGGCCAAGATGGACTCCCAGGCTTCCCTGGAATGAGAGGAGTTGATGGTCGGTTTGGAATTAATGGGCTGAAGGGAGAAGCTGGGATCCCAGGAGAAGAGGGTAGAGTGGGCCGACCTGGTAGAAAGGGGGAGCGAGGTAGATGAAATCACATGAACAAAAATAACCAACTGTATACAGGAAAACTTTCACCCGATGTTATTTTTGCCTAGATGTGATGAGAACAATTTTCTCTTGTTTTAAATATATCTATACAGCTAATATTAGCTATCATCTTGTCATGTTTGCCCATTTTAGATTTTGGAAATCAAATGTGTGAAATTAAAGTGGGGCAAAACTTTTCCTGTATACAATATTTACTGATTTAAAATTGACAGTAAAGGAAACTCAGAAAGTGGATTTATGGATTACCACGATCCACATAAAAACTCCACTGACAACCAAAATTCATAGCAAACTTGATCTTCAGATGTATTAAATGTTAAATGAATTTTATTTTGCAGGCGATTTTGGATTTGTTGGTCGTCCAGGACTTCCTGGAGAAGATTCATTTGGTAAGATATTGACCTTTTTTCTATGCCCAACAGATAGGTTATACATGTATTATACAGGAGTGCATCTGTATATCTGTATACAATCTGTCACCAACTTGTGGGTCAAATATACACGGTGTATTGGTATAACACAGACACTTTCCATTGAAACGGACATTTTCCAAGAAATCAACGGACACTTTCCGTTGAATTTCCAAAATAAAAATAGAGTCCTAGAGAACTGAGGACTCTTGCCATAAAAAGGAAACGATAAGTTTTTTGAACTCGACTTCCATGGAATATCAGTGGTATTGCCCTACATTAGGGAGGTATTGTTTATCACAATGCATTTGTTATTTTTGCCTATTGCAATTATAATTTGAATTTGGATGCTTATAGTGTCTTGTAGTATGTTGCAGTTTTTATTTGTTGTTTGTCATGTTCATCCATCAGACTGTTTGGGAAGGATAAAGAGTACTGACAATTCAGGCTTTAAGATAATCAAACCCGGTATACATGTTCTCCAGTAAAGAGCATTAGGTCAAGGTCTTGCTTTCAAAGACAAGGTAAAACAATTACTGGTAAGACAAGGATCATCAAACTGGGTGTACATGTTCCCAATGGTAAATATAGGTAAAGTGATTTCTACTTCGCTAAATGCTTGGCATTAGAAGTAAGATTCGTGGGTATTATGGATATGACCTTATAAACGGAGGTCCCATGTCGCAGCGGGCATTGGCACGATAAAGAACCCTCGCTACTACAGGGCTAAGCATATTAGGTATAAATTTTGTGGTACTTTACCAGCTGGTGACATCTCAATAAAAGTGAAAATTCTCAACAGGATGTGAAACAAACAACCAATAAAAATGATGTTGGTGCGAAATACGTTTTGAAAAGTACCAATTTAGCTTCTTAGTTATGCTTTCTTGAAGTGAAATCTTTCTTCAAGAGACCATTGTTTGATGAATTATGTCTGGACATTATTGCCGGCAGCAGATTGTTCTGTTGCTGATTACCGTGATGTATGCAACTTCTACACCTGAACTCTGAAATGTGACGTTATTCCATATCATATATATCCTCTCTTACACTTGATGAAAGATCTGTCAATGTACACGTTTCATGGGCTCAGTACCTTAGATTGGATTGATTGTTGTAAAGTTATAATTACCATGATAAAACAGTGCTCACTTTGGGTTGATGTTGAGATAATTTGATAACAGCTTCTTATCAAAGAGAGAAATAAATGACACAGTTTTGCATTTGACCTTTTTCTGTTCTTTAGGTTTGGTTGGTGAACCTGGAAATCCAGGTTTCTCTGGAGTACCTGGTCGCCCTGGTGACAAGGGAGTCAGTGGAGATAATGGACTGCCAGGATTCCCAGGGCTGAAGGGAATGAGGGGAGATGATCGGACTGGATTTAAAGGCTTCAAAGGAGAGAGAGGACAAGAGGGTTACCCTGGAGAACAAGGTACAAGAAAAAATATCTCGAAGGTGTTAAGCACCAATTATTGTAGATTCCTAGATATACGCAAGGAATTTAATTATTATTGCGTAATTTCGTGAGACAAACCACACGCAAAATCAAATTATTCGCTTTTATTTTCATATTACTGAAATACATGTTAAAACTCTTGAACAATAATAGACCATGCACTCGCAAATTCATGATCACGATGAAAATTTGACGTCCTTGAAGCATTTCACAATATTAGTACTCATGTAAAATAAGGAATCTTCAGTATGATAGTTGGTATGAAATGTAAATTGTTTGATTGAATCACCAGCAGATATGTTGCAAAAGTTCAAGAGGCATGGTGAATGATGTGAATTGATAGATCAAATTGAAAGACTTAAACTTTTTTAGGCCGTGTTGGAGCGAAGGGTTTGCCTGGTAACCCAGGATTAGGTGGCATTCCTGGACTGAAGGGAGAACGAGGACTTCCAGGATTCCCAGGAGAAGAGGGATTTGTAGGAGACAGAGGATTTCAAGGGTTCAAAGTAAAACTCTGCTAAATTAAAATATAACTTCCTAGGAATCAAGTGTGAAGATGCATGTATTTAATTAGGCAATCATGTCATGTAGAGTGATATTTCTATCCTATAATAGAATGCTTAGTAATTCTTGATATGCAGCTACATGTACCGTGTTAAAGAAGTACATGTATGTAATTGACAAAAATTTTGTAATACTCTCCGTTTACATTTTACTGTAAAGTAATCTGTAATTATATACGGTATAAGTGGTATTTATTATCGGTTTTTCCATAAATTATGGGTACATGTATATATATTTAGAGCTCATTTTAGTGACATAATTCCAATAAAGATAGCTACTACCTCCAATATGGAATAGATATTAGCAATATTCAATTTTAGCGACCTCAACACTGTCGCTAATAATGCCAAAATTAAATCCTTGCTAAATATTCTCCTTAAACGGCATATCTCTTGGAATTTTTACCCCTGGAGAGTGTGTGCATTATTCCAATCAATGAAAGAAGAAATTACATGATATAATCATGTTTTAAAAAATGACAATTCTAAGACTGTCATAGCTGCAAAAGATATAGATGAAGTTCAAATTAATGGCTATGATTGGTGAAACTATTTTAGTTGAGAGTGAAAACCGATTTGCAGATGAGTAAATTCAGCTGTTGGAATCTGCAATAACATATCACTAGAATAGTGAGGATGCTTTTCTGACTTTAGGGTGAGAGGGGTTTAGATGGTTTGCCGGGAGAAGTGGGACGTAGAGGGGACGCAGGCTTTCCCGGAGAAGTTGGCCGCAGAGGAGTGCCTGGTGACAGAGGCTTCGATGGACCTAATGGGAATGTCGGAGAAAGGGGAGACCAAGGTATACCATCACACACACACCCCAAAAAAAAACACTCTACCCCGTTAAAAGATTTCAACTATCTACAGTTAATTCTCAAATTATCGCTACTGAATTAATCGCCATTTTTGTTATAACGCCACATTTTGCAAAGCACATTTTTTTCTATGAAATTTTTTGTTAAAACACCAAATTCGCTATCACCATTTGCCACTGTGTTTTTATTACAAAAGTCTATATCTGGATAAACCCCTATGAGTGCACGTGATCAGTGATGCGGAAAATTGGTCATTATTGATCTCAGGCGTACACCTGAGCAGAAGGATCCCAGACTGAGTATTAAATAAACAAGATAATTACTTAATATGAACCGTAATCTTGTTTTTACATCATAGAAAAATATTTTACTTTAGCTCTGGCTTCGCCACGAAAGAGTTAAAATTGTTTAATTTTAAAGAAAATAAGCAAATTATTACATACCAGTCGGAAACCGTCCAAAATGTAGACAACAGGAAACCACCAATTATGTTACTGTTTTATGGGAAAAGTCCATAAAAAGGAAGACAACGGGTGATACTTTGGCTGCAAAGGGTGAATAATTACTCGTTGTCGATCTTTGTCCAGCTTATGACTGGTCACCTGCCAGGAAACAGCCAGGCGGTGTGCTAAATACCGACACTGGACAAGGTTTTTTAATAACTTGGAACATACTGTGTATATGTGTCTTGTATGTGTATTGTTTTGAAATGTAGCCTTATTATTGATAAAACTATTTTAATCATTGATTTAATTTTGGGGGGAAATACGAGATATTTTTACCTTAAGTTTGTACGTAAAGAAAAGATAACTCTTACATATACAAAAATAGTAACTAATTCTCCCCAAGATGGTGGAAATTCAATTCATCACCAAATTTGTTATAAAACCATCAATTCAAAAGAACAAAAGGTGGTGGTTTATTGAGAGTTGTATGCATTGGCATCATCTTCAATGAGTAGAAGTAGGGTATTGAATTTTTATTCAACTGAAAGTTTCATTTTCCAGTACAAAATCTAACAGTACAGACTAGTAAGATTGAAATATGCCTGTGCTACATTTTAAGTCCTTGATGTCTGGTTTTGACCAAATGTATTGTAGATTCATTTCTCACAAGAATCCCAAATATATTTACAACTGCATTCCACAGAATGAACCATCGATTAAATAAGGATGTTTTATTGTTTTGCAGGAGATCCTGGAATGCAGGGAGATCCTGCAAGTGAACCAGTAATACAACCCGAGCCCTGGCAGAAGGGAAGCAAAGGACAGAGAGGCCCTAACGGGAAACCAGGATTGACAGGACTGTCAGGGGAAATAGGTATATACTGTAAACAAGTCAACCAAGTAATGGGGAAATAGGGGTACACTGTAAACAAGTCAACCAAGTAATGGGGAAATAGGGGTACACTGTAAACAAGTCAACCAAGTAATGGGGAAATGGGTATATACTGTAAACCACGTCAACCAAGTAATGGGGAAATAGGTATATACTGTAAACCACGTCAACCAAGTAATGGGAAATTAGGTATACATTGTAAACCAAGTAATGGCGAAATAGGTGTATACTGTCAACCAAGTAATGGGGAAATAGGATATACTGTCAACCAAGTAATGGGGAAATAGGTATATACTGTAAACAAGTCAACCAAGTAATGGAGAAATAGGTGTACACTGTAAACAAGTCAACCAAGTAATGGGGAAATAGGTATATACTGTAAACCAAATAATTGGGGAAAAGGTATATACCAGCGATTTTTTTCCTTATATAACTGGTACCGATAAACGGTACCATTCCCAATGTCAAAAACCATTGATTTTTCCCAATTTTGAGACTAAATATTCCCAATTTACTTGCCGAAATATAGACTGCTGACATTGTAATTTATTTAGTCTGAAACGTTGTACAAATTAATTAAAATGTCCACTTCCGGTATTAAATCGAAAGTACAGATCATGGCAGTGCGCATGTTTTGTAGAACTACGACGATTCTAAAACGAGCCTAAGACGATTCCTTATGTCTCACAACAGCAAATATTAGCGTAAAAAAGTTTGTAAAGAGATGACTACTTCTTGTTTTGTTCTCTTTTTTCTTTTCTTTTAGTTGAAATCATTTGCCGATACATTTGTAGAAAATTCCCAATTTGTTCGATTTTGACACTATTTTTCCCAATTGAGTGGGTACCGGTACCAGTACCAGTGGGTAGAAAAAAATCGCTGTATATTGTAAAAAAGTCAACCAAGTAATGGGGAAATAGGTGTACACTGTAAACCAAGTATGGGGGTAATAGGTATATACTGTAAACCAAGTAATGGGGAAATAGGTGTACACTGTAAACAAGTCAACCAAGTAATGGGGATTAGGTATATACTGTAAACCAAGTAATGGAGAAATAGGTATACACTGTAAACCAAGTAATGGGGAAATAGATATACACTGCAAATCAAGTAATGGGGAAATAGGTGTACACTGTAAACCAAGTACGGGGGAAATAGCTAGGTATATACTGTAAACCAAGTACGGGGGAAATAGGTATACATTGTAAACCAAGTAATGGGGAAATAGGTGTACACTGTAATCCAAGTAATGGGGAAATAGGTGTACACTGTAAACCATGTCAACCAAGTAATGGGGGAAATAGATATATTGTAAACCTTCTACTGGAGTAGTGGACAAATAAGTAAATCATCTACTAGTATAGTGGACAAATCAGTAAATCATCTACTAGTATAGTGGAGAGATTAATAGAATCTTTCATTAGTACGAGTGTGGGATAGGAAAATTCCACCGAGGGGACAAGATTCGCAGTCTAGGACGAGGCTTTGCAGAGTCCTAGACAGCGAATCTTGTTCCAGAGGTGGAATTTCCCCATCCCACACGAGTAAATAATGAAGGATTATTTTTCTCACATTTTACCTTCAGTTTAGTACATAAATTTAGGAGCTTTCAGAAAATTCTAAATTATCAAAATCCTCATTTGAACTTTGATGCAAAAACTAATTAGATAGGCAGAAAGAGCATACCCGAAAATGGTTTACACTAAAAGTGTAAACTAAAAAACCCAAGGTTGTCCACCAGAAAGCTATACTACATTAAAATTTAAAGAAAACAATGCAAAAAAAGTAGCGTAAATTACAGAAAATATGATGTCACGATCAAATGACGTTGCAGCTGTGCGAGACAGAAAAATCTCACATGGCTGTCTTGCGTGGGTAAAGTCGATCTCACACTGCATGGTGATAATGTGAGAAAAGTAAATCATCTACTGGTGTAGTGGAGAGATAAGTAAATCATCTACAAGTATCCTTAATCAATTAATGGCCTTGAGTGCTTATCTCAGATGAGATGGTCTTGTTTTGGGAAAAAGATTAATGAACTAA
Source organism: Ostrea edulis (assembly GCF_947568905.1). Taxonomy (NCBI): domain Eukaryota; kingdom Metazoa; phylum Mollusca; class Bivalvia; order Ostreida; family Ostreidae; genus Ostrea; species Ostrea edulis. The sequence goes on from NC_079172.1 coordinate 48,770,616, forward strand.
TGGCCTTGAGTGCTGATCTCAGATGAAATGGTATGGTTGTGAGAAATAGCTTGATCAACTAATGGCCTTGAGTGCCTATCTCAGATGAAATGGTCCAACTGAGGAAGAGGTGAATGAAAATTGTGTGGTGACTTTTAGTTGCGAGGGTTGTTTCATTTATTAATGATTAATTAGTCATCTTTCACATTTACAGATCTGGAAATATTTTTGTATTCATAACCTTTTCATTTGCATGTAAAAATTTCCATCCACTATCAACACATTTTGTAATTCAGGAAGAGGTGAATGAAAATTGTGTGGTGACTTTTAGTTGCGAGGGTTGTTTCATTTATTAATGATTAATTAGTCATCTTTCACATTTACAGATCTGGAAATATTTTTGTATTCATAACCTTTTCATTTGCATGTAAAAATTTCCATCCACTATCAACACATTTTGTAATTCTAGTAAGCAAATTTATTTTCAAAAAATACAAATGTCATATATACACAAGTGCTATAATGGAAGTATGATATACTTAAAAAGGGGTGATTGGTGATCGTGGAGAACCAGGTTACAGCGGACCGGATGGAGGTTTAGGTGAGCCTGGACTCAAAGGACCTAGAGGAGAGAATGGACTTAATGGCATCCCTGGAGAACAGGGTCGCCAAGGGCTACCAGGACAAAAGGGATTTGCTGGAATACCTGGTCTTGCTGGACCAGTAGGGGAGGGCTATGGAATCTATTATGCAAGGTAATTGTGTAAATACAGATCCAACATCTGTCAATCTTTCCTATTTACATAGGCGTAGCTTGGGTTCGAATATTACCGAGGCAGGGGGTCTGGGGGGCGCAGCCCCCAGAAGCTGTCGACATTTTAACAACGTAAAAGGTGCTTTTTTTACCGAGGCAGCTGCCTCGGTTGCCTCAATGGAAGCTACACCACTGATTTATCAGTGTATTTTTATACCCACAACCCCCCCCCCCCCCCAACAAAGTTCGGGGGGTATATAGGAATCACTCTATCTGTCTGTCCATCTGTGCAGATTCGTATCCGGGCCATAACTTTTTAGCCGAGTTGCAACGAAGTTGAACTCCGCTATTGGTTTGGTGATGCGGTTGGGCGTCAACAATTGGTTTCCGGATGATAACTCAGAAAGTTTAAATCTGAATCAAATGAAACTTTGATATATTGTTGGGTACCAGGTAAGGAAGACCCCTATTGATTTTGGAGAAAAATTGTCAAAGGTCAAGGTCACAGTGACCGAAAATAGAATGATAATTTCAGAAAAATTTGGTTTCCAGATGATAACTCCGAAAGTTTAAGTCCAATTCAAATGAAACTTTGATATATTGTTGGGTACTAAGTAAGGAAGATCCCTATTGATTTTGGAGAACAAAGGTCAAGGTCACAGTGACCGAATATAGAATGAAAATTTCAGAAAAATTTGGTTTCCGGATGATAACTCAGAAAGTTTAAATCTGAATCAAATGAAACTTTGATATATTGTTGGGTACCAGGTAAGGAAGACCCCTATTGATTTTGGAGAAAAAAGGTCAAAGGTCAAGATCACAGTGACCGAAAATAGAATGAAAATTTCAGAAATATTTGGTTTCCGGATGATAACTCAGTAAGTTTAAATCCGAATCAAATGATACTTAAAGATATTGTTATGTACCAGGTAAGGAAGACCCCTATTGATTTTGGATAAAATGGGTCAAAGGTCAAGGTCACAGTGACCGAAAATACATTTAAAATTAAAAAAAAAATTGGTTTCCAGAGAATAACTTGAAAATTTTTAATTTGAATCAAATGAAACTTGGTTGTATTGTTGGATACCAGCAAAGCAAGGCCCCTATTGATTTTGGAGAACAAAGGTCAAGGTCACAGTGACCAAAAATAGATTGAAAACTTCAGATAAATATGGTTTCTGGACAGTAACTTGAAAAGTTTAAAACTGAAATTAGTTCTTCACAATTATAAATATGCCACATCATTCCTGACTTTACAATGTATCCCATGCAACTCGGCTTATGCACCCCTGGGTGCATATATTGATTTTTTGTTCTTTGATATAGGCATACCATATATGGCACACAGGTGGATCACCATGAGACGATGTGTCAAGTACCTTCATGACCTCCATATGACCTTGACCTCAAGGTCAAAATTAAAGGTTTTTTACAATGAATTCGTGTCCGGGCCATCACTTCTTTGTTCTTTGACATAGGTATACCATATTTGACATATGAGTGTATCACCATGAGACGATGGATCGGGTACCTTCATGACCTCCATATGACCTTAACCTCAAGGTCAAAATTAAAGGTTTTCACAATGGATTCGTGTCAGGACCATGACTTCTTTGTTCTTTGACATAGGCATACCATATTTGACACATGAGTTTTTCACCATGAGACAATGTGTCAGGTACCTTCATGACCTCTATATGACATTGAACTTTGACCTCAATGTCAAAATTGATTATAGGGTTTTAACATAGTCATACCATAAGACATGGGTGTATCACCATGAGACTACGTGTCATGTACATTCATGACCTCTTCATGACCTTGACCTTTGATCTCAAGGTCAAAATTATAGGTTTATACCAAGGAATTGTGTTCAGACTATATCTTCCATTTTCTTCTACAAAGGCATACCATATTTTTACACTCCGGAAAGAGGTAATTTATACCTATTAACAACACCCTTTGGGAGATTGGGGTAAGCGGGGGGGTCAGCTCACAGTACCCCTTGTTTGGATTACCCTTGTATAGAAAATTTAAACCATGATTCAATCCCAATTTTTGGCAAACTTGCAGGGAATGCTACTTTATAAAGGTTGAAAGCTTGACTGACTTATCTCCCTTTCTTTCCATAGACACAGTCAGACAACTGTGGTCCCACAGTGTCCGCAGGGCTCCACTAAACTCTGGGATGGCTACTCGCTGGTTCATGTTATCGGAAATGGCAGGAGTCACGGACAGGATCTCGGTAAGTGTAAAAAGGTCACTCACAGCCATGTTACTAGTAATCCTACATGTATTCTTGAAATTTGCAGATATCGGGGAAAGAAAATATTCCATATGTTTTTAAATTACAGGTACTTCTGGCAGTTGTCTGCGGCGATTCAGCACAATGCCTGTAATGTTCTGCAACATCAATAATGTATGTAACCTTGCTTGGAGAAACGATTACAGCTATTGGTTGTCCACGCGAGAACCCATGCTGCCCATGATGAATCCGGTCACGGGCCCAGCACTCTCAAGATACATCAGTCGCTGTTCCGTTTGTGAAACTGTATCAGAGGTACGTAAAGACAGAACTGCTATATAGGAACCTTCATCTTTGCCAGCGAAGGGTTTATGGTTTATTTGTAAATCCTCACGTAGTAAAGATGAGGAACTTCGTGGATAATGAAGAATCTTTTGAACAGACAAACTGGTTAGTAATGGGTTCACCTCACAAGCGCAGCTAAACTAGTGTTTCCAATGAGAAATTAAAAATGTTTAACTGTCATCATAATTTATTATACGAATGAAAATGCTTTTATTAGTATTTTATAGGAAAAGAAGAAATAAGGTTAATGTTACTAAAGGTATCCTAGTTTTATAAAGTTCAGCTGTATTTGAATGAAAATGCGCTGTAATTAAACTTTCACATTCAAGTCATCTTTGAGGTTTTTTAGATGATGATAAAATAAGTTAAGTAGGATACCTCTGTCTTGCTTGATTTTAAATCAAGGTTGTTTTTTTTTGTTTAGGTTGTAGCTGTTCATAGTCAGGCAACCTCAATACCCAACTGTCCAAATGGATTCCGGAGCTTGTGGACAGGGTACAGCTTCATGATGGTAATTAAGATGGACATTACTTAATTTCAGTGCACCAAGCACATTATACACTGCATGTGATGTTATAGACACCATTAAAATAAACTTTGCCTTTAGACACTGTTGAACAAATATGACAGCTCATGATTGTATGCATACATGTATTTACATTCCCAACATTTTTTATATCTCTACAAATTGTAATGATAGTCATCTCTTCATCAATGCCCTGCAGTTGAATACAGATAAATGTAGAGAATTCTCACAGAAATGAAAGTAGAATGTATAAATAAATTTCATATTTGAAGACGCATGAGGGTATGAACTGCAACACTTCATGCTGGCATACTTTTCGTGAAGCACTAATGCTATGCCAGCGTGATGATGTCACAATTCATAGTCATATACATATACCCTGAGGCTCATGTATTTTCAAAAATGAAATTTATTTCTTGAGTGTATTAGAACCCCAATTTGACATTCAGTGGCCATGCAAGCAGGTTTGATTAATTGCCATTAATGTCAGATAATTCAGTTTTTAGATATTAAGGGTCCAGGATTTATATTTCAGTCTAATATCTCCTTCATTGTTATTGCACATCCACAGAATGATGTAGCATCATAGGGTGGTGAAAACTGTATGATTGAGATGGTAGAGGGTGAAGGTCATAGAAGGTCAAGCAGATTCGTGCAACACTACTGAATCCAGAAAACTATGAAATGACTCCAATAACATCTATGATAATGTACATGTGTATAGATTTGATAGTCCTTGATAAAATAAGTGAATCAAAATATGAAGATGTTGATTTAAAAAGAGATATTTCTCATTTGCAGACCTCTGGAGCTGGGGGCGGAGGAGCAGGCCAGGCACTAGAGTCACCCGGATCCTGTCTAGAGGACTTCCGGGCCACACCCTTCATCGAGTGTCATGGCAATGGTCAATGCAACCATTACGCCACCTCTTACAGCTTCTGGCTGGCTACACTGAGATCTTTTGATGAGTTCCGAACTCCGGTATCAGAGACATTGAAAGCTGGCAGTCAGGAGTCTCGTATTAGTCGTTGCCGAGTTTGTACACGCCAGTAGAGGGCGCTCATTAAATACTCATTGTTCTTTCAGCAGTATTGCCATCACAGACTCCAGGTGATACAAGACTATGCAGCAATTGTCTTTATTTTTGTCTATATTCAGCAGGTATAAGAATCGAAAAATTGCTTTCTAATGTATTAAGTGGATGTGTATATGATGTATGTTTTGAGCTTGGTTGTAAATGATTATGAATTATGACATTCATGTTCAGTTATCTGTTTCTGTGTTCTTAGTGTTTGTCTGATTTCACATGGTGCTATGAAGTGTAGATATTTCTTGCTCAATATTGAGAAACATGTACATTTTGTGCCTTATAAGAGGTTTTACTTGTCAATAGCTTTTAATGAGATTTCATTTGTTAGTTTTTGCCAGGATTAGTTAGCTGTAATCTGATAAATACTCGATTCGCTACTTTGAAGAGATTCGTGAGTTCATCTGTAGATACTCATAACTCTCAAGTCCGTGATTAAAGAATGACTGTAAATTGATGAGCGATACATGTTATGTCGAGACTGGGCTGTTCCCACGAATGTCTTCACTGCAGCTTATCTAACATAACCTTGTTATTATATGAATATTTGTATCTGTGCGTAAAGTTTGAAAATCCATCATTTATTAAAAAATAATTTTTACAAATTGATGACAATTTTAAAATGGTTCATCTTAAACTTTTATTTGATATTGAAATCAAGCAGTAAAGAAGAATTTTAGTGATATAATTTTTTATTGTACATTATTCTGAAC